>NC_142244.1:76658770-76960103 GCF_052056855.1 Sturnus vulgaris
CTCAGAAAATATTCTGCTGTACATAATTTTATCATATTTTATCATAAAAATATATAAATACTGTAGTCACATTTTCAGATATATTGCCTGCATTTAATTTTTATTCTTTATTCTATTTTTATTATTTCCATTTGGTTAACACAGCCCTATTGATGTTGCTTCAGAAATCTCATCTGTGGTTTACATTGTCTCAAGAAGATCACATTTATTTTTCATTCATTTATGTCTTTATTCCCTTCCTTCAAATATTTATTTATTGATTATTTATTCCCTTGAAGTATCCTACATATTTTAATCTTTCTGTAGAATAACATGGGTCAAATTAATTTACTCTAGAAATATTAATTTTCCTCCAACAGCAATACATTGGCCATGGGTGAGTCACTGAAGTACAGGTTCTGACTGTAATTCTATTATTTATTTAAAATTTATTTTTCCTCTATGTGTCTTTCCAAATCCAAAACAAAAATTCCATGGTAGTAAGTCTAGATGAAGATGTACAGTAAGATAGTGCTTCTCCATCCCTTTTATCTTGCACTTTTAAAAGTTCAGTTCTGTAAGGAAATTGCTTTAACTGAGTTCATCTCTTGACACTACTGTTTTAGTCAATAGTTAGACTACAAGAATGTTTCTGGGAATATTAGAAAATACTGCTAAAACAAGGATTTTTAATTCAATAACATGAATATTCAATACAGAACTGCAATCCCAAGAGTTTACTTACTAGTTTAGTCGGTGAGTTCCAAGACTTGCATAACCAAAAAATTCATTTAACTCAAAGTTATTTATTTTCCCTGGATAAAAAAAGCTGGAGTAGACCTATAAACAAAGGAAACAAGGGCAATCCACATGTTCCTGACTGTGTTATACTCATTTATTGAGACAAATCCTCATCATAACTTAAATATAAATTACATATGCACTTATATGTGAGAACCTAGAAGGGAACATTTGATTTATGATTTTATGGTATATTTTTCTCCTGAACTTCATTACACTGAAGTAAATTAAAAATAGGAGAAATAAGATCTAAATCTCTAACCACTGCAAAACATTCACCACAGAAACTGGTCCACTGCTAGGTTACAGGGAGGTTTTTTATTTACAAAGCCAAAAAGACACAAAATTTGGGGTTTTTTTTGTTGGGTTTTTTTTTTCCTAGAAAAGCAGCTACAAAGGAGATAATTTATCTTAGTCAAGAATTTATTTTGGTCAAGACCCTCAAGATCAGGGCTAGAATGTGCTGCATGTTTCTATATTTTCAGAAGACTATGGGATCTTAAAAATCATGTAGAGTATCAGTGGGGACAGCATAAAATGGTTCCGTTGGATTTATTTGAATGTGTTTATGCAGTTCGTTTTTCAGAGGCATTACTGATTAAAAATATGCATTTATCTCTAAGAGATATTTATTTTGCTGCTCTTTAGCAAAATAAATTAATTATTTTATCACATATGTCTACGTTACATTCAATAATTGAAATTAAATAGCCACATGAAGACGTGAATCACTTGTCACAAAAATGAACCTAGAAAAGATAAAATGTTAAAAAGAAGCTTTGAAAAATACGTGAGGAGATATAAATAGGAAAAAAAATTTTCTTGTGTAACTTACTCTGTTCAGTTTTGTAACATTGTACAAAGTTTTCTAGGCAGTTGGCAAGCTATTCACATTCCAAAAGTGACTGTGCTTTTTAAAGGAAAGACACCTTCAGGTAATTATTGTGCTAAATAAATGTCAGTAAGGCTCTTACTTCTTTATTAATTAGAATTCTATTATGTCAAAAAGAAAGACTGTAATATTCTAGAGAATTTTTTGCCACAGAAAATTAACTATAGCATAAAACATGTATTGCAAACTTTGAGATTTATTTTCATAGGAGTTGAGGATTTAGGAGCTACACAGAAATTATTTCACCACTGCATGTCCCATGAGCATATGATGGGTTGAGGTGATATCTGCTATTTTTAAGAAAAAATAATGATTTGCACGTGCAAAAGCATTAACAGTAAAGAGAGAAAATTAACAGAAGAAATGTATAACTTGGCAGCAAACTTAGATGCCTTGATTGTATGATTAATGCTGGTGTGAGAAATATTCCAATCACCACAATTAAAATCAGAAATATTGCATAAGAATTTTTACAACGTGGATTAATTTTAACTGCATCTCTGATAGCACAAAGTGTTTTTAGTATATCCCTGGACACTTTCCATAGGCTTACTTCTGCTGGGTTTGCTTTCTAGTGTACACTTTCAAACTTTGACCTACCCATTGAGACAAGGACCATGTCCATTCCTCTCTTGTACTCTGACCACCCTCTCCCATCATAGCTGTCCACATGCCATTTTCATGTATATCTTTCATCCATGCTTCAATGCCAATGTTGCAGTCTCCTAAAAATAATAATACCAAAAAAAAATAAAAAATAATAAAAAAAAAAAAAAAAATTGGAGGACTAAGTAAAAAAAGCATGCTATAATTTGTGCTATGATCAAACTTGCACCATCTGCACCATTCAGTGGAAAGCCTTGATAGTCCAACTGAAATAAAAATATTTTATCTGAAAAGAATTTATCTGAATTCTTTTACAGAAATGCAAATCTTTACATTTTAAAATTACCAACTAAGTAACTACTAAATAAATAGGATTCTTTCACATAACCTATTACTTCACCCCCAGAAAATGCCTAATATATAGTCTGCATTACTTTAACTTTCTAACAAACTTATTTAAGGTATATTATCTTTACTGTTTTGCTTTTAAAATCCTGAGCCACTTGGTTCATCATAAAATAAATTTTCAAAGCACAGAGAGGAAACAAACTAGGCAAGCACTTTATTTAACAGTGGATAATTTTTTTAAGAAAGTTTTATCTTGCTTGTTAAAGTAAGATGAGAAGTTTTCTATTAACTAGGCTGGGAAGCCTTAGGGGCCACTGAAAGCTTTTTAATTGCATATTTAATTAGAAATGTGCTAGAGAGCTGGTGTTCAGCTTTTATGAAGCTCATGGCTCCTGACAAAATGTCTGCTTTTAAGCCATTTTGTCTCTTGAAATGTTTTCAAAAAAGTGGGTTAAACAGAAGAAGCTTTAATTTTGCCTATTTTCACTTCAAAGGAATTTTACTGTTTTATCAATCCTACTGGCGAACCAAGGTGAAATGACATCTTCAAAAGTAAGCATTTTCAGGTAAAATAAATCTCCTAAAAGAGCAAACTTTAAAGATTCTAACAATTTGTTTCTCTGCCTAGCCCACCAGAATGATGGAAGATGAAAGAAGGAAAGAAGAGGAGGATTATGACCGCCTACTACAGGTGCAGAGTTTGCAGCAGCAAACCAACAGCCACTTCATCCAGTAGCCAGTGTCTGGAGGTGAACTGAAATAAATTCATAAATATTCTCTTTATATCCTGGGTTGAACAATGTTGACAGCACTGCCTGCAGTTGTCGGGATGCACAGCATTTGCTCTATACCTGGACAAAACATGACAAGCCCAGTATGGCTTATGCCCACTGCTTGGTCACAGCACCTTTTCCAAAAAAAGTTTTCTGACAGAAGTTTGCTTGGAATTTAGGCTGCCTCAGAAGTCCTACCTTCCCCTGAGGTAATTTAATGGATAAAGGAGGGCAGCCCCAACAAAAGCTGACAGCACTTCAACCCTTAGCATTGCAGGTATGAATACACATTAGTTATGGCTAGATAAAAATGCTTCTGAAACACAGGCTATACCAGTAAAGTAAGTTGCTGACTTTTTAATGAAACACAGTATTTGAATAAGCATAGTCCCTTAGAGACAGAATGGAAAGCTTTTTGTGTTGTTTTACATGACAAGTCCTGTTCTGTAAATAATTTGTATTAAACAGAAAAGTTAGAAATACACAGAAATTCGTTGATTAAAAGTGTGATTTTGTACAATGAAGGGTAAATATATATTGAAAAACAACTCAGTCAATAAATAACATGTTACATACTAGACAGTACATCGAAATGAATAGAATGTGGAAATGCATTTTGATACACAGAAAAGAAAAATTTCCCAAACTTGACATAACATATAAATGGTCATGAAAGTGCTAATGCATCCTTATATCACCTTCATTCAACAGCACAGCCAGAGACTTGAGACTCCCTAGAGTACCCTAGTCACAAAACCTAATCTATGTCTTTCATGGCTAGTAAAATACAGCAAGTAGCATCCAGACCTTGTACTAAGGCCAGAATTAGAATTTTTCTATTTTTTGAGTGAATCAGATCTATATGTCATGATAGTCCATGTATTTGATGACAGAACATGGCAAATCTATTTGAAGGGTAGGAAATAAAGTTTGTTAAAAGTAACTTAATTTAAGGAAATAGACTTGAATATCACCCAAGACTAGCTCTTATGAGGCACTGTCATTTAATTTCAGTCATCCATGATTAATTATCAAGTTTATCCAAATGTGATCCATTTAGAATTATTTAACTTTACATTTAAATGCTCAGAGACTGATCGTTGATAGTAATAATATTTCAAATTTTCTCCCACTCTGCAACTTCACATTTTTTAAATTTAGTATTTTATTCATTAATTTATATTAATTCATTTATTTATTTATAAATGAGAAAGTTCTTTAATATGTGCTTGCACATTCATTCCAGTAGCATAGGTTAAGCAAATGCTTCAGACTTCGCTATGGAAAAGAGAAGAGTAATTCTGGTTACCAAATATATTCATGCAATAACCAGAAGTGACATTACTATTACTATTAGGTACAAAAATAATACTTATAATTTAATCATTACCTATTCAAATTAAAGTTATAGATTTGACACAGTTTTATGAAATTAAAGTAGGGTGAGTTCATTCACACCTTTAGCTATGAAATCAGAGTTGAACATATTGCTTAATTTGCCCTCTGTTCTGAAGATTAACACAGGTAGAATTTGGTCTTGTCACTTGCTGCAAAAAACTGTAAAACGGAGGTGTGAGGTGAGATGAGTGCCATTATCATCAGTACTCCAACAATGTCCAGCCCTGTGTTTCCACATCAAAACCAAATAGAACTGATTCTTCAATAACTCTGTGTTTGGCACAGTCCTGAGAGAAAGCTGGCTGGTTTAGCCTAAATTCTGTTAAATACTGATGTGGTCTGGCAAGAAAAATTATTTGAATTCATATCTGATGGCCATGACTGCACCTTCTGTTGAAAGCACCTGCCAAAGTAGTTCCAAGGTTATGAACGGTCCTAAACTCTTACTAGATTATTGTTAATATTGGATGCAGAGACAGCCACAACAACTGAGAAAAACCTGAATGCTAAGTGGCCAAGAGTGACTCAGTTTTTGCCATAATATCTGTCCTTTTTCTCTCAAATTCCCAGTCAATGCTAAGCTTCTCTAATGCAGTATGTGTTGGATGATCCCTCTAATTATGTTTGCGTATGTGGGGATCATTATATACTAGATATCACACAAAGACAAACTGAAAGAAGACTCAGGTGATTATGTTTGGCTTAGGGTTTTCTGAGAGAAAGAAATTTCTCTTAGTGGCGCTTCTATCCACGGACATCTAGTGCTTCCACTGAAAACCCGTTTGCAAAAATCCCAAAAGACTGAAAAGGCAAGTGCAGTAAAGTTGAAGCTATCATCTATCATTTTCCTTAAAAGCTGCAGTGAATCAGTTACCCTAAAAAAAAAAAAAAAAAAAAAAAAAGATACACTGGATATTTTGTGAACTACAGCAGCAGATTTAAGAATCAAACTCAATGTTTTTATCTCAAATATTTTTAATCTAGATTGACATTTTAGAGATGAACAATGGAGAATGAGATACAGTTGAAAACATTATGAATAAATGATAATGTTTTACTCATTCCATATTAGTTCCACATTCTTAAGCTTTTTAGTAACTAAATTAGTTAGCACGTCTCTGCAGATACGCTTAATTCATAAAATAAGAAATGTCTTAAATGGAGCAGGACTGAAAAGCTGTCTGGATGCTTGCCATATTGGTTTGAACTACTGACATATTTTACTCAATTTTCTTGCTGTCTGTGAAAAGAGATGAAGACTTGTGATTTCTAATTTTTTTTTCATTGTTTTTTCCTCTGGACCATAAGACTGCTACAGAGATTCTGGATCATACTTCTACTTTTAAGAAGTTTCAGGGAAGAGGTAGCTTGCTTGGAATGCATGCTTATTGCTCAATGAATGTTTTACTAGTAACACTAAATAAAAGACACTCAGGGCATAGCAGGTTTGCAACTGGATGGAGTCTACAGAGGATTAGAGTCCATCAAAAAAAGTGCAAAGAAAACTAAAATTAGATATGGAAGCTAGGAAAAATCTGAAAGGCTTCAGAATAGGAGATGAGATAGAGTGAAATGTCACTACACTGCATTTACAAAGATTTTGATTCTCAATGACAAATTCTGTATTTTTCCTGTATTTTATTTTATTTTCTGACAGCACCAAGCTTTTGCCTCACAATGAGAAAAGCAGTCTGCTTCATTGAATCTGAGAGATTTCAGGAAGATTTGGAAGGGTTTCCTTTTCCAAGAACAGATGATTGTCTACATGCAGCAAGGCACCTGCTCCTATCTAGTAGTTTCTCTAAGTTGCTATTTTGCACAGACTGACAGCGAGTGGTATGTAAGGTGGCAGTATTCCCACCATCAAGAGATCAGCAGGAGTCCTGCAAGGGAGATCCTATCAATCAGGTGATCATGAGTCAGTAAATGCCAGGGATATCTCTTTGCACAAAGCCCAGCACTGCTTTCTAGCAAAAGAGCTCCAGGAGTCAACAGGAGCTCAGCAACATACTTCCACTTCCCCATTACATAATTCGTTGGAATTGTTAGAGAAATTATAGCAAGGTGAACGTGTATGTCTGAGTGTGTGCATACCTGTGCATGAGTGTCTGTGTGTGCAGGTATCTCCATACACAGGTCTGTCCTTCAGGGTGTGTTGAGAAGGTTGTTTGGGGATTTTTCCAATTAAGTTTCTTGATATCAAAATAGTTGTGTACGATCCAAGTGGCCTTTTTCTCTAACCATGTCCCCTATGTCTCAAAATCACCTGTGAATTCAGAAGATATTTACTAGGAGGATATTGAAGGATATATCCAAGGTTCCAACGGGAGGAAATCAGAGGAGCCAGTGGTTTGTTTTTCTTCATCAGCGTGCAGTTTATCAGTGTCGGCTTCCTACAGTGTTGGATTGAGAAAATGAGGTGGAAATACTTGAATTTTCATTAATTTTTCATCTTGCCTATTTAATTAAAAGAGAAACTATCTAATGTACAGCAATAGATAATTTACAAAATGTAAATACTTTATTAAAATTGGTTGCAACCTTTACAGTTGGAATAAGGTATTTCTGTTCTGCAGTGCCATATTAATTTCTTCCATCTCTCTCTATTTTATAATGATGTCTCCAAATTTCAAATTTAGTAATGTTTTTCAGCTATAGATAATTTTGATGATTAAGTCTCATGGATCACCATTTAACAGTTTGCACTCAGCAATTATCTTTGCCTAGTGGATATTTCTTATAAATAGATTGCTTTAAAATATATACATATATACGAGATAAGACTCTTTAATAGATTTTTTAAAATTTTCTGATGTGTTATTTAAAATATAAAATTTTAAAATTAATTGTAAAACTTAGGAAAATGTTGGCTAAATAGACATAATACTTCTGGTAGCTTTCTAGTGCTTCATTTCTCCACTACAGTCTCAAAATGAATGAGAGTTGCACTTATACATAAAATATGAAAGACAAATATCATATTAATTGATTACTTTAATCCAAATCTGAATATTTTAAGATGATTTTATTGCTCTTTCTCTTGCTATTTCATTCTTCTAGTTTCTCTTATCATGCCATTCCAAAGGATTGAATCAAAATTATGTATGCATATAAATTTCCCCAAACTGTAAATGCTAATTATTTCTTTGAGTGCAAAGTGTTTCTGGAGGGTTTCTTGATGAAGAACCAGATGCTTATTATGAAAAATAAATACTGTCTATTCTTGTAGGAAATTCCAAACCAACATCTAAAGCCTTGGGACATCATTTTCCTGAACAGCCAAGAACTGCCACAGAAAATCTGTGCTCCCTTGATTGGCCTCAAAGTAAGAAGAGACAACACAAAGGAACGGTTACCCTAAAACACATTTACTGTGTGAGTATTTGAACCTTGAAATGCACCTGAAAGGAAAACACCTTTCCTCTTTCCTCTTGTGACTGAAATTTCAAGAGTGATGCCCATGCATCTTATCAGGACTAAGCACGGATATTACAAAAGGACACATCAAATTAATAATCTGTATTCTAGTGACACTACACAGAGTACTGAATCACACTATGAAATATTACACTTCAGGTCTTTGATCCTACCTGAGACTCCATACAAAGAGCAAGAAAAAAATATAATTGTACTTGAAAAGGAATAAAAGTGATTGCTTATGCAAAACAAGCCTTTAAAATTTCCTACTGTGACAAGCCTAGAAGCTGTGATATATTTAGGAGCAAATTAATAGTGACATGGTCTTCAGACTCATCTGAATGCACAGTGGGAAGCTACATCAATCACTTTTCTTACTTCTTTTCACTCTCTCTGTTGATTCCAAAACATGCATCTAATCCATTTATATCATAATTAATCCTGGCCTTTCCTTAAATGTTACCCTTTTCTACTTGATGTCCTCCAACTTCCACAAATGTATATTAAAGTGCATCAGAGAACAGTATTTTGATTGCAAAAGAGGCCACAGGTATCTTCATACAGTCTACATATTAACAAGTTTACGGGAAAGAATATTTGTGATGTTACCTTAGATAAATCCTAGAATCACAGAATGATAGAGCAGGTTGAAAGGGACCTTAAAGATCATTTAGAGTAAATTGCCTATTGTGGAAAGGGACACCTTGCATCAGATCAGACTGCTCCAACATCCATCTAACCTGGTCTTGAGCACTTCCAGGGATGTGACATCAACAGCTTCTCTGAGTAATCTGTTTCAGTGCTTCATCACTCTCATAGTAAAGAATTTCTTCCTAATATGCAGCCAAAATCTACTTTCATTCATTTTAATCCACTGCCTCTTGTCCTGTTACTAGAGGAGTTGGTAAAATGTCTTTCTCCATCTTTCTTATAAGCCCCCTTTAGATACTGAAAGGCTTTTGATCAGTCCAGATAGATGACATTTGCACTTCTTCTCCTGTCTGATTCAATGGACAAGGGAAAATGAAAGGGAAAATAATTTTGTTCCTAATATTATTTCTACATCGGGAGGTAGATCTATAAATTTTATGAATTAAAATTGGGTAATACCTTGCAACCAAGCAAAGAACTTATGCCTAATTAATAGAGATGGCAAATTAATTGTTCAGGTAATTTGTGGTTTGGGGGATTTTTTTTTTTAATTTATTTAATTAGCATATCAGCAAATAGGTCAGATAAGAAGCACCTAATCTTAGAAGTCTAAGCTCGCCCATTAAGATCCTTTGGACATTCTCTGCAGTCATAGTTTTCTTTAGTTGCACAAACATCTCCTTCACGTTCTCAGCATCACTGCAGTCTGCTTCTAGCTAAAGGACTGAAGTCTCTTCTTGCTTTCTGTGTTGGTGAGAGGAGTAGTCAGGGAATGAAAATGTGTAGATTTCAATGCTATCAAGACTGTTATTAAAAAAACTTCAACACTACCACCTGTTATATTTCTGAATGGTATTTCTGTGCAGAACCTTTATTCAGAGACCTAAAAGGAGGACCTCTACTCAGTGGATCCCAAACAAACTCAGATATCCACTTAGTTCTCTCAAAGTTTTCAGCAGAAGCCTTCACAAATGTCAAAAAAGGCTGCAAAGGTCATTAGGAGGGTGAGGAGTGTTGACTCATCTAAAATTACACAAAATTTAAATCTAGGTGTTCAAAAACTATTTTAGTCTTATCATCAATGCAAAGATGTTCTATAATTACTGAAAGTTGCCTGCAAAATTAAGAGAAATTAGGTAATTGCTTAGATATTTAGACTACTCACCAGATCTACTGGTAAATTTTAGTTCTCACTAGAAAACCATTACGGACTTTTGGGATGTATTCTTTATTAATCTCTGAATAAAATTCACCTGTTTTGAAATCTTCTTTTAAGAACTTTCAGATTAAAATATTTATTTATTCTCTATGTCTCTTATCTGTATTTCAAATCTTTTTCTGCATTCTTTTTTAAATATATATAAAATTAAAGGATTTCTATTTACTGTGCCATCCACAGGGTATAAATCTTGTGATGTAGATCCAATAAGTAAAATGTTATTGTTTTTATTGACTCATTATACTTTGATTTAAAATTAAACACATACACTGATAATTATTACACTATATCTAATACAATGTCAAAGCATTTTCTAAGCTGAAATGTGAATGTTATGCAAAACCTATATAAGCCTTGATTAAAATTCAGCTATATTAACACCAGTATTTGAACACTGTCTAAGAATTTCATTTCTAATCAGGCCCTAATGTATTCAGAAAGACTGGTCTGCAGTTCATGCATTCAGGACATTGCACTATGGATTCAATCTTTTGTATGTCCAGAACAGAAGAGACAAAATGCAATATAACAGCACTAATACTTCGCTAATATAGAATGGGTTGCCATGTAAAAAACAAAAGGTAAATAAAATGAAAACTCAAATTTAATAAATTCTACAAATATTTTCGATGTAAAAAAGGATTTTTTTTCAACAAATACAATGTTATTGAAGGGTATTTAATATTTAAAGATGCTGTCTTTTTGCTGCAAGAGTCTGAGAAACCTCACTTCTTCACCCAAAGTCCATCATGAACTAAAAGATGCTTGGAACCTTGAAGAAGCAAGCCAAGAGCAATTACTTAATATAAAATTTATCAGACTGCCTACCAGGGATGATGGGGAGGAAGATTTATTTTTATGCTGTGGAAAATGTACTTTGTGCTTTGCAGACAGAATCAAGAAAAACTATTTGCCCTGAGGATTTTGCAGGCTCCTTACAAAAAGCTTTCAATGTTGCACCTTCTGTGTAAGCCCTGAGGAGCAAAGATCTTTGAACATTAGAGAAGAAGAGTAAATATATAAACTATGTCTTCAAAAAGGTCAAGAACAGGAGTTGATATTGTAAATGCTAGAAAGCCCTCCTGTTCCAGATTGGTAAAGGAAACTGAACATAGGGGGCAAGAAATAAAGAATCTGATATAAATCACAGAAAGATAAATACAATTATATAATTTATTTCTCTGAGGCTACAGCTACCTGTTTAATCAGTGTGTTATTATTTCTGTTAGTCCCTCTGGGAAACTGGAAGCAGTTCCCCATCTATCAGTAGACAACTTCAAGTTCTCCTGTCTGATAACAATTTTTCTCAGTGCTCCAGAAATAAAAATGAATAATTCTGTCATCTTTCTTTACGAAATAACCTTTGGTGTCTTTATGATCTTCCCAAAAGAAAAAGGAAGGACTTAAAGAGATAAGAATATACCGGCTTTTACACAAGTTGTATTAAATTATATTGCTAATGGCTAAAAAGGCAACTTCAACATTCCGAAAAATATATGAAAATATACTAACCTTTTATCTATATTAAGAAAGGTTAATGCCTGTGAAACTAGTTGAGTATTTTACTTTGATCTAGAAACCTCTATTAAAAAATGTAAGGCCTCGTCTGAATTTTGAAGTCTTAAATGTTCTTTACTTTTCCACACTTACACCATCCTACATTTTTTTGCCATACATACTTTACTATACTTTTAAAATACCGTTCTATCTATTAATCTCTTCAGTATTTGTCCTGAGTCAAAGATGTCCAACACTTTACAAGGTAACTCTTCACAGTTTTCTATTAGCACATTTATGAAAGAAAAGTAGAGATAACTCACATTATTTCAATCTGGATGTAACTATCAAAATAGTCTGAACAATTAGACAGAGGATGTCTCCTTTCCCCTCTTCTGAATCTGAAATAATTAAATTTAAATATTTATATTGTTTTCCCCTAAATAAAACCTTAACAGCTAAGTTCTATATCCTTGTAAATATATGATCAATACTTTTTGGTTCAATGAGGGAATTGAAAAATAGTGTGAAATTTAAGCTGAAATTCAAAGGGAAATATTTTGCATCTAGACTCATATTGTTCTTCCACTAAACAGTGTTCTGGACAAAGAGAGGGAGTAGTGACTGATTTCTATCTTAAGGCACATAATGTCAGGTCACAAAGCTTATGGCATTGTCTTATATCTCTTTTTTGATTCTTTTAACCTTTCAAAGCTGAAGAACTGACATTCATTAAATATGTGTTTTAGATCAGAAGGAAAGTCATGGAAAATGGTTGATACCAATAGCCTTGAATATTTTATCCTGCTACTCTTCAATGCTCAGATGTTAATAATGATGGTAAGGAGTTACCAATCAGTTAAGGAGAAGGAAAGAAATCTTTAAACTATAAGACCTTTCCTACAGGAGAGATTTTGCATCATTATTTTTGAAAGATGACCTTCTCAGCAGCATCTGTAATTTTACTTCAAATTAAAACTAATACACTGTCAAAATCAGTCTCTCAGTTACTGAGCATATCAATTCTATTCCATGGATAAAAAGGGAGCTTGCAAGATAATGTTGGAAACTTTATACCACAAAGAAATTCAGATATCCTTGAATCCTAAATAATAATAAATATCATCTATGCACTAGCAATGAATATTAAATGCAGATTCATCTTGATGTCAGACTTGTAAATAAGATGTAAAATGAAATAAAATAGAATTTATTCATATTAGGAACATTTTTTATTCTTTGCCTGCTTCTATAAATGAGTATAATAAATAGTGAAATAAAAACATTCATACTGTTCATAGGCTAGCAGTTATTTGCTGCTATGTTTCTTTTGGCAGATGATTTAACTTATATTGTGTTATATTTATGGTGTTAAACTAAATCCTGAACCATAAGTTAATTGAGACCTTACAAGAAGAAAAGGAGAGACAACACAATGGGAAGAAAAGTGGGATATTTTAGATGTTGTGGCTGAACTTCCTAACTCCTGTGGTATTGGATCTTTAGAGTAGAAGAAAAACAGTTCAGACTAATGAAAGAAATGCTTCATTGTGACTCTGCAGTGATGGATTACTCCAGAGTGAGAGGGTAAACATTTCTTAGAGGTCCACAAACCACTTTCCATCTTCTTTATTTTTATTTCATCTCATAAAATTTGGTTCTTTTCTCTAGAAAGAGAACACCTCTGTAGGTATTCTCAAAAATTAAATCAATTCAGATAGAGATTAGAGGTAATCAAATCTTCAATCTGTGAGTATGACCTCATGTTCATCTTGCAAAAAATGTACTCATATGAGTACATGACACACCTAATGGCATTCATCCAGCTTCTGAGACATTTATCCCACACACAAAGTCACATGAATGGAACACTGAAATTATATTTTGAACAAATGCATATACATCTTTTTCCTGTGGCCCTCAGAAGCATAGCCTTAGACTAAAAAAGAGACACCTGAAAGGAGGACGCAAAATCATTCTCACTGGCTGAGCCTTAACTGCTAGCCACTATAGATCAGTGTATCTGCTCTCCTGCTGTCATTTTAATCCTATTATTCTTGCATTTTTGTGATTATGCACCAACGAAAAAAGGCAGAAGACTATTCTGTAGTGCACAAGACTAGTATTTTAACTGCCAAGGGATTTTCTTGGAGGAAGGCAAAAAGTGACACGAGGGTAAAATCAAGCTGTTACTCTTCCCAGGAGAATATTTTTACCAAGAATCACACAGCAGTATATCATCTGTCTTTGTTTTGTGTTGACAGCCAGTGCAGCTGCTGGGCACTGAACTCAGTGTTGCCTGCTGTGCATACATCTACGAATATTAGTTCCAGAAAAATTATTTTGAAACGAATTTCCTGATTTCCTCCACTTATTATGCTATGTATCCAAAAAATGGTTTATTCTTTTAAATGAAACTAGAAAACACACTCCAGAAGAATTCCTAATTTGCTACTGTACTCAGCACTGGTGAGGTCACTCCCTGAGTCCTGTGTCCAGCTCTGGGCCCCTCCCTTCAATAAAGACATTGAGGTGCTGGAGCAATTCCAGAGAAGGGCTGGTGAATGGTCTACAAAAATAAGTTTTATGAGGAGGAGCTGAGGGAGCTGAGAGTGCTTAGTCTGGAGAGGATGAGGCTCAGGGGAGCTGTTGTCACTCTCTACAACTGCCCAAAATGAGGTTGTAGCAAGGTGAAGCAGCCTCTTCTCCCAGGAAATTACCAATGGAACAAGAGGCCATAGCCTCAAGCTGCACATGGGGAGTCTCAGGTTGGACATCAGGAAGAATTTTTTCACTGAATAGGTGGCTAAGCACTGGAATGGGTTGCTGAGGAAAGTGGTGGAGTAACAATCCTAGGAAGTGTTCAAGAAATAATTGGACATGGACCCTGGGACTAAAGTTTAATTGACATGTGGGTGTTTGGTCAAAGACCACACTCAATGACCTTGGATGTCTTTTCCAACCTTAATTATTCTGTGATTTTATAGGCCACATTTTTTTTTAAGGGGAACAGTCAGCAGTAAATTGCAACATCCAAAGTCACTGTAAAAGTAGTTTGAGCGATCTAAGGATAAATCCATACTACATAACATTCTGAGGCATATTGAACCAGGCTGTGTTGTGACACTGACTTTAGATGGCACAATCAGAGCTTGGCAGAGATTTTCAGAAGCTGAATTATCTGCACCACCTATGTTTGAGTGTCACCCAAGAGCAGGACCTCACCTGGCATTATGCAGTCATAGATTGCACTCACTGAGCAAGTGCCTTTACCACCAGCTGAGAATAAGGCTGTGGTCAAATGGGGCAAGTGCCACCACTTCTTTATAAGGCCATTGGCTGAGGAATGAAAACAGAGAATGTGAGTAAAAGGTACATTCTCACAGTGCAAGGAAACCACATGAAGATCTTCTAGGCTATTTTAATATAATGCACATTAATAATACACATAAATGTGCATAAATAGCAGTGTACATATATATGAATTTTTACATATATATGAGTGTGTGTATATATATGTGAGTGCGTATTTGTATATGTACATATAATATATATTTATATATATGAAATATTTGGAAAGATGAGTGAAAAATGGAAAGTCAGCTGCTTGTATACAGTTATTCAAGGGAGTAAGGACACAGGAGATTATGAAGGATGTTATAATATATTCTAAGGCAATAAAATAGAAGATGAAGTTGATGGTAGATTATGACAAAATGTAGCGCACACACAGAGAAATTATTCCACCTTCATATGTTGAAATCTGGGCTTGGTAATGATCAGTAGTATTCAGAATCCAAATGGAGTTTCATAAAAATGCCAGCTCAGTGTTTGGCAGAAGTCAAATTACCCCAACTGAAGTGTAAAGAACTATTAGGAAAGAATTAAGGAATATATGTTCATTACACAAATATACATATATACATTACAACACTGTGAAGTCCTTCTCCCCTCAGCTCTGAAAAGGCTACAGGAGAATCTCAAGTGTTTCAAAGGGATTCAAAAGCTATTCTAACCTAAGGGTATATTATAAAAATATGCAGAATTAGAGGTTTTAAAAGTATTAACAAAAACAAACTGTTCTCTGACTTCTCCCATGTAAATTCTAGGGTGATGGAATGAAGTGTGTGTACTATATAAAACATTAAATTGGCCAGATAAAAATGTTTTATTATATTTTAAGTTTCCTACTAAAGAGACACTTTAATCCTTCCTACAATGAGCCTCACTAACTTAGAAAAAAAAAAGGTAATTCACCCATGAAAATATAAGCTGAGATTTTTTTTAAATTAAAATAATGCCTTAAGGAAAAGAGAGGAAAAAATTGTATACATTGCAGTCTTCTTTAGCAACCATCAAAGTTTAGTATTGTGATAATTTTGGCTCCTGAGTATCAGAGACAACATATTATTTAAGCCCACAAACTGCAAGGCTCTGGAAAGGCCTGCATTACCATCATATCTCTTGAATGAAAAAGGATACCAGTGCATATAGTAGTCCTGAAATTGTGCAGAAATTTTGGCAGTTGTCACTAAGTTTATTTATTTTTCATTTAATATTAATAATTTTTGGTGTATACAATACTATAGAATACAGTATTGTGCCCTCAGTGACATCTACAGTAGTCTTCATATTCATGTAGCGAGGATAAAATAACCCTTTTTAAAAAAAAAATATGTTACTAGCTGAGACCTCAGATCCAGCAACACAGCTATTCAAAAATATTTAACCATGCTTAGGCTTAAAACTTCGATGCTCAATCAATTTTAAAAACAATGTCCAGAGACTAATTTAGGTTGAATATGGATAACTAAGTCTGTACTGTAACTCTCAAGACTTCTTAAGAATATGAACCCTTGGGAAGCTCAAATTCTTCAGGTAATCAAAATTCTCCTTATCTTTATGTCTAAAGGCATTCTGAAATTGACAGCAATGATTTACTTCTTTCTAGATCAAGCCTGTCTCCCACAAGAATCTCCAAAGCTTTTTATTCCTTTTTTTTACTTTTTTCACTTGGAAGTTCAGAGGTTTGGAAGAAGCACAGACAAGAGGGTGCTCACGGAATACATTTATTGAATAAATGCCATAAAACCCCCCAAAACTTAACTAATATTTTCCTGAAGAAGAAGACCAGAAGCGTTATCAACATCCTCTAGATAAGGATTTAGTGCTTAGGACATTCATCCAGTACAAGAAATGTTCTTAGTTTATTTCTTCTCTATGTGAGGAGACTTAAACCAGGGTTTCTATTTATGTGCTTTGCATTTCAAATACTTAATCAGCCCTCGAAGCTGAATGCAAACTCCAGATGGCCCAGAGGAAAGTCGTAAGCACTAAATTACAGCCCTTGTTCTCTAGCTTTTTCTGTACCCCATCTTGTCTTCTCCTATACAGTCCAAAACCTTCCTACAATGCAGATGGAACTCCTCACACCCTCATTCCTCAGCCTAACCCAGGGTTATCTGGCTCCATAAGTCCATCCCACTGCTCCAGATGTGAAAAAATGGCAGAAACCAAAATGTACGGTCATGGGGCAGTGCAGTGTTTCAGTACTTGCCTAACTTGTCTTAGACTGAGTTTTAGTCTCTTCCTCTTGCCTAAACTATTTTAGCTTAAACTGCATCTTGATATTGCAAAAGCACAGCAGTTTTTGCCTAAGAAAAGCCCAGTTGTGCCAGAGGAGAGCGAAGAAGGCTGTTCTACCCCTTGCAAAGTTTAGCCAGTAGTTAAAGAGAAAAAATCAGGTTGTTTTAAGAAAATATATGACATGACATCCACGCAAATGCAAGACTGCAGTGGAATAGGCCCCAAAGAGCAGTGCAGAACTCCTCTTTTCCTGGGAAGACATTCTGCACTGATCTTAACATTGAGGGAATATTTGGAAGGGGGATCCTAATGGCAGTGAGAATAAGATACAGTAACTTGTCCTGTGCAACATTTTCACGAGATTTATGAAGCTCTTATGTATTAATGCAGACTATTGTTATGTTATTGTGCCTGGAGTAGTATAACTGGCTTTATTATCACTAAAATGTTAACTAGATTTACAACAAATTCTTACATACCTGTCCAGAGAATGTTCTATTTCATATTCTAAAATATTCTGTTTATAACAAAAATAATTATTAATGTCCAATTTTTAAGATATAAAATGTATGCTTTAGCTGTGGAAGGTAATAAGGTGTAATGACAAGTAGAAGATGCTAAATTTTCTTTGTACAAAATACCTAATCCAAAAAGGACAGGGTTTAAGACACACCCTTTCCTTCTTTCTTTGCTTTTGGATTTCCAGAGAAATGGAATCCTTTTGCCAGTATACCATTTCTCGTACTTATCCCGTTCATGTGACAAACCTATTCCAACAGTCAGGCAACTAATATTTAAATATTAAAAATTTTTCAAGCAGCCTTTGCGGTTTTTTGCAATTTTTTTTGTTGGGTTTTGTTGTTGTTACTGTTTTTTTGGGGTTTTGTTGCTTTTTTGTTTTGTTTTGTGGTGTTTGTTTGTTTGTTTTGTTTTGTTTTTTAATGAAGTGACCTACTGAAAAGTAGTTCTGGTTAAGGTTTTCTTTATTGATGTTTCAATGTCCTAAAAATGCACATGGTTCCAGAATACTCATCAGGTCCACACAAACAAATGTAATTTAATTATCTTATTTTGTAGTCTAAGATTACAGGTTGGTGATAATAAATGTCAATATAAAAGAACATTCAGATACTTAACAAACAGGTAAGTTAATTAACTATTAGTTCCCTACTTAAGAAATTGCTTCTCAAAATCTGTTACCAGCAGTTAACAGCTGGTATATTAACTAATGGGGAGAAACATTTCCAAGGTCAAAGATAATATAAAAACAAGAGCTAACTTCAGTGGAGAATTTTTTTTTAATTTTTTTTTTTTTTAGAAAACTGCTGATATTGTACAAGGTAGCATATACTCTCTAAAAGAGGAGAATTTAGCAGCAAGCAATACTGTGATACATCTATATTGTATAATTAAAAATTTTTGGTTACAAAGGTGCAAATAATTTTATTAAATTTAAGATGGCCTCTTGTTTCAAATGTTACTATTTAAATTTATTGTATAATCTTGGGCATTAGTCTGATCCCCATGAGAATATTCAGCTCTTTCACGCACACAGAAAAAAATTGTTTTCTTTAATAACAAATGGTACTAGTATTAATAAAGACATTGTCAAAAAGGTGAACTTATTATCAGTGTATGTTTTATCAAATGGAAAGTGAAGTGAATTAAAATTAGGTATCTTGAATTCACAGTTTGGCACATCTTAGTGATTATAAGAAAATGCATTTTTAAAATTATTACATAGGAATCTGCTTTCAGTGTTCACATGAAAAAGAGGATAAACAGAACTAAACACTGCTGTTGTTTTTAAAATCTGTTTATGATTTTGCTTTTCAATTATAACTTTTTTTATTTAATAAGATCTGAAAATAGGGGTATTTAAAAAGTTCTCATCCTGTGACACAAAAATAATAAAATGTGGGGTTTTGGTTTGTTTAAGAAAGGAAAATGCATTAATATAAAAATGCAAAATGCATTCATATGAAAAATAAATAAAGCTTCAAGTATCATTTTCTTCATCTTTAAAAAAGGAGAGAAGAATTTTCAAATATGAAAAGTCTAAGAAGCAATTTGAAAGTAATGTTGTTTTACCACAGTGAACAACTACAGCTTTTCAGAAAGAATGCTTTGTTTTTCATATTTTTATCTACAAGTTGGGAACTAATAGATAGCAATCCTTAGAAGTTTTATGTCAGGTTTATAATATGATTGTATAATTTTGTTATGTCCAAGAAACTTAATAGAGTAAGTACAACCACGGGATTGGCATTTATTTTCATTAATGTTTGGATTTTCCTGGGGGTGGGGGGAAATAAAGGACTGCAAAAATTATTATATTAACAATAAATTATTTGATCTGCAAATTTTTGGCTCTTACACCTGCATAGTTTAAGACAGAATACCCAAAGAGTTCATGTGAACATAAAGCTTTCATTTATGTTTTATTTCCTAGAATAGAAAGGCAGAACGGCTTGGGTTGGAAGGGCCCTTAAAGATCATGTAGTTCCAACCTGCTGCCATGAACAGGGACACCTTCCACTGGACCAGGCTGCTCAAAGGCCCAATGAATCTGGCCTTGAACACTTCCATGGATGGAACATCCACCAATTCTTTGGACAACCTGCTTCAATGTCTCACACACCTCACAGTAAAGAATTTCTTCTTGTTTTCTAATCTAAGCCTACTCTGTTTCTTATTCATTGGGTATCTGATTATGGAATGACAGTATGACATTTAACTTTCAGCAGAAATGTTTGTGGTTTACAGGTATAATTTAAAAACAAATTTATAAGTACAAGCATCATAATATTAATTATATTATAACCAATATTATTTAATGAGTCTATATTCATAAATTCAAGTGAATGTGATAGGTAGAATATGGGTCAAAGCAGCTTGAGACTAAATAACCCCAAAAAAATCCTTATTAAAGTAAAGAAGAGAAACATTTCCATGACTTAATTTTTTTTCCAACATGGTTTTAAAAATCAGTTCTACTTTTCTTTTGCAGAATGTACTGAAACACAAGGCAGATTTTCAGTATGGCTTGTAAAATATTTTCATGGTGTATCTCCATAATCACGAATGCTGCTATTTCAACAGTGTGTAAAAACAAACAAACAAACCAAAAAAAACCCCAAAAATGAAAACATTGTGATACAGAGAGAAGGTATAAGTGACTCAATTTACTCTAGATTTCACAACAGATAATTGATTTTTTCTAGGTTCTACCTCTGGCTCATTCCTTGACATAAGCAAATTACTAAGGAATGCCTTAAAATAAAAGTCTGGATACATTGATTTCTATAAATAAATATAAGATGCTCAAAATTAAATCTGACAGCAATGAATGAAGTATTTTACCCTGTTCATATCTTAATATATTTGAAAGTAGCAGAAATTGTGATAAGTGGTAAAACCTAGGGGGAAGAAGGAGAAAGAGTGGAACATTTTGAGTGATGACATTTGTCATCCCAAGTAACTGTTATTCATGATGGAGTCCAGCTTTCTGGGAGAGCACTTGCCTGCCCATGGGAACGGTGAATGTATTCCTTGCTTTGCTTTGTGCATGTGCTATTTGTTTTACCTAATAAACTCTCTTTATCTCAGCACACAAGTTTTCTTACTTTTACCCTTCCCGTTTTCTCCCCATCCCATTTTCTCCTCATCCCACCAGAGGAGAGTGAGCGAGCAGCCTTGTGGGTCTGAGTTGCCTGCTGGGGTTAAACGATGACATTCCCTCTCCTTGGCAGCGTGGAGTATTTGCATAGATTATTTTATTTAGAATTGATTTAGACAAAACAGAAGAAATATAAATGCAATATTAATAGATATGCATGATACAAAGGCAAATGCTTTTTAGTAAGAGATTTGTTACTGTATAAAGCATACGAAGTTACAAATTGCTTTATTATTTAGAGATGAAAAACTCAGAGAAACAATCCCAAGGTTAGTATTCCATAAACAGCATGACTGGAAATTTAACAGAGTGCTGTGACTTCTCCTAGCTCCATTGACTGTTAGTAAAAATTCTAATTTCCCTTCAGAGATAATTAAGAAGATAATTTCATATTCCATTGAAATTAAATTGGAGACCACGTGAAAAGACCTGAGAATAAGTAAGTTTATTTTATTGAGTTTTATCTTTATAATGGAAATTTTTTATCTGTTCTCCCTCAATAGTAATATAATGAACTTGTATTAACTGTTAGCATCTTGGAATCTTGTATTATAGGATCTATGTATATGAGGTCATCTATATGTGCAATGGAAAACAAAAGACAAAGATAAAAGTTATTTTTCTAAGAATGGTAAATTAGGAGTTTGAATTCCAAATGGTAATCTTCACTGGGCTGGATGTTAGTCTCTCTACTATATAGTCTTATGGATAATCATAGTACAATTTATTCCTATTTTCTGTAAATTTTCTATTTTTTTCTCTGCATCTCTCTATCACTTTTGACAACAAAATTGCAATAATTAATTGGGACCAAAGGGCCAAAGGATCAGTTGCTCAGTACCTTTTCTATTTTAATATATGAATAATGGTTAATGTGTTTGAAGAAAAATATGGAAAATCCCTGATAAAAGACAAGCTCAAATGCATTTGTTTGCATAGATGAAAACATATCTGAATTAAATCACAAATACATGTATTTACAAAGTAAATTTTTCCAATAGTGTCATAACTTGGCAAACCACATTACTTCAGACAAGATTTTTACATTAGTTAGAATAAATATATTTTATCTGATATTATATACAAATATGCTCTCTCTAATTTAATTTTCATTTGAAAGAAAAATAAAAGAGTCCTTGATACACAAAAGCCCCAGTGTATTTGCTGGTTTACTTAAATGCCTTATTAAGAACTCATCTGGAACATTAATCCCAGGTCATCAATGCCAAATATGAGCAAACTGAAATATAAATTTGTAGAAATTTATAGATCTTTTCTTTTTTTCCAGTCAATCTTATAATTTTTTTTTCATGTCAAAATGCTAACACTTTTTTCTCTTTAAAAACTGTTTAGTATTTAGAATGAATCTTGTACTACATTTCAAGAATTTTGACTATTGTGACACTGGTAAAATTTTATTATTTTTTTTTGAAATCACAAAACCCTTTCAAAATAGGAATTAATGATATCCATCCTATGAGATGAATGATACATTGTGATCTTTTTACTCAGCATGGTGTAGAACAAAGCAGCTATGTCTCAGTATGAACAAACAGTGTGAAATTAATATCATTCACTCAAGGATTATGTTGGTATTACCTGTAATATCTACTATAACTCCCCTGAAGTTGAAGAATGATTTGTTAATAGAAGTGATCCAGTTGGAATTTATGGTCACACAAAAAAAGAGTTAATTTTATTTTCTGCTTCAGAAAGTGAAAATTTAATGCCTTTAATGAGAAATGGTGATCAGAATCTCTTTTACACTTCTACAAAAGACAAGAGTAAAGCTATATATTGGTGCATTCTGTAGTAATAATTCACATTAAGAGAGGTACCTCGAATATTGTGTCCAGTTTTGGGGGTCTCAAGTTCAGTTTTTCAAGAAAACCTTGAGCTGCTGGAGTGAGACCAGAGAAGGGTGACAAAGCTGACAAAGGGTCTAGAGAAAAAGTTTTATGAGGAACAGGTGAGGGAGCTGGAGTTATTTATCTTGGAGAAAAGATGCTAGAAAGAAGGGAAGACCTTATTATTTGCTCTTTACAAATAATTGAAAGGAGTTGTAGCAAGGTAGTCAGTTGGTGTCATTTTCCAGGTGAGATGAGATGAGATGAGATGAGATGAGATGAGATGAGATGAGATGAGATGAGATGAGATGAGATGGCGTCAAGTTGTGCCAGGTCTAGATTGATATATTGGGAAAAAGTCTTCCCTGAAAGTGTGTCAAGGCATTGGAACAGACTTTCTAGAGAAGTGGTGGAATAAACAACTCTGAAATTGTTCAAAGGTCATATAGATCTGGTGCTTAGAGAAATGGTTTAGTGATGGACCAGACAGTGCTAAGTTTATGGTTTGATTTGATGAACTTAAAAGTATTTTCCAATCTAAACTATTCTGTTATTCTCTCTTCTGTGCTACTCTGAAACTGAGAAAATGCAAACATGGAGGACCAAATGAAGAACATGCATGTTTCAGGATGTGAAAAGACACTAGTTTCAGAATTGTATACCCTGAATGATTTGGGGGGTTCTTGTGAATGTTTTTTGTTTGTTAGTTTTGGTTTTGTTTGTTTTTTGAATGCTTATTTGTTCATTTTAATGAAAATTGTTTTACCATGTCATGTAGGGGCATTCCTCAGGCTGATCAGAGCTATGATTTCATCCTCTGAGAGCAGAAAAGACTTCTGACTCTGGTATTTCTTGGTTTGTCAGAAAAAGTAATATGGTGTTATTAGCAGTATTTTCTCAAGTTTAACTTTTAGGAGGTTTATATGTAATTTGACCATGTTTATAAGTTTTTACTTTAATGACAAATCTAATGACAATACTTTCTTTTCTAAGTAGGAATGGGGATAAGGTCAATGCCATCACCGTTGGCAACTCTTTGCAATTTTGCACTTTACCAGTATTGTGTAGGATTTTACAGAGAGCATATTTTTTCCAATGTAGAAACTATCCAGTATTCCAATGCACAATGGAATATATAAATGTTATTACTTGTGCATAACTTATGTTTATATTTTGTCTTCTGTTCCTAACAGAAGAGAAATTGCTACAGAACAAGAAGAATAACAGAAAACATTAACTCATAAATATAATTACTTTTTTATTCTTCTCACTGCTATATAAAAGAGAGTTGCAAATTTATTTCATTACATATATAGAAATAGTACAGTAAAAAATCAGTCTGATGGTTTTGAAGTTAACAAAGTAATTTTAAACTGCCAGAAAAAAAATGCCTTGTTTATTCTCCAGCAACAATCAAAGTATTGAATATCAGCTGTAGTATGCTGATACAAGACTGAAATTGGTGAGTAACACCATTTTAATAGAATATTTTTATGAATCTGCTTTCTGAATGCACTAGGGACTCGGAAAAGTACAAAGGTATAAGGATATCTAAATAGTATGTACTGATACACACCTTAGAGAATCAGTTAGCACAATAGCATTTCATTTTTTTCAGAAAAGGTTAGATGATAGACAAGATAATATAAATTTTAATATAGAATTAAAAATAGAAATTATTGGAAAAAGCGTTTAGGACTTAATATCTGAGATAGGGGAATAGAATGGTTAAACATGCTTTTAAAAATTGTCTTTATAATTTCAATTCTGCTGTTGGAGTATTGAAATCATTGCTTTAATATTTTCAATTCTTTCTGTTTGCTTTTCTTCAACTTAAGTACAACTTTTGCTTCCTAAGTCTTGGTCTCTATTTTTCTTAATACAGTAATTACCTTCCTTTTATTTTTGAGAGCATTCATGCCAGTTTTTGCGATTTTTTTGTCCTGAAGTAGATACTTTAAAAGTATTAAATTCTATGAGTAGTTACTTTTAACGTCAGTAGTGTGTGGAGATTTATTTATGCCATTCTAAAGAACATATATCATTTATTTGGTTCAATCCAATTAGCTGTGTAGGAGTGCAGTGTCACTTGTCCTACTCAATATTTGCAAGGCTAAGGACATCAAGAAGTCTTTGACTACTACAAAAGGTTTTAAAAACCCTCCACTATAATATTTGAGTCTTTCTACCTGCCTTAAGTATAAATGCTTACTGTTGGTGTCAATGGTGGCATTTGCACCTGCTGTCTCATCACCAGGCCAAAGGCACAATTCCATTTCATATTTCCCAGGGAGCTGCTGCCCTTCGAGGCACCTCACAGTCAGACCAAACTGCTGTGACCCAGCACTGTCTCAGGACTGGTGTGTGTTGGAGGACAGCTTGTATTCTTTTTTACTGATGCAATGAGGCCTTGGCTGGTTGGCTCATTTTCTTCTGCAAAAAATCTATGCAGCTAAAAATAATTATAATTCCATGAGATTACTTTGACTTTGAATTTTTGTTCCTTTTTATTTTAACAGTTACAAAAACATATCTTTTTCTACTTCTTGCCTTTTGTTCTTTAATTTCTAAGCTTAATGGAGCAGCCACTCATTCTCATTATGTAAGACAAATCCCAATGTCTGCACAGTACTGAGAAGTGCAAGACCTACATGTTTGCACTGTGCTAGTTGAAAAGTACAGAGACTGAGAGAGGATTGTCTCTGTGTCCTGTCTGACCCTGTGGTAACACTCAAGGCTGGGTTTTTGGTTATACCACAGTAATTTGTAGGAAAATTCATTTTTTCAGTGAAAAACTTTTTATATTTTTATTTTTTATTTTTATCTTTTTTATATTTTTTATATTATTATATTTGTTTTCTCCTCTTTGCATTGCAAATTAGAACTTATTGACAAGCAGTGTGAGAAACTCGATATATGGATTGAATAAAAAACTTGTTTCTAAGAGTATTTAGTAACTGATGTTCTACAAGAGACAAGAAACTGGCTCTTATAATAGAAAAGTAAGAGAAAAAGAATTAATGCAAACAAATGGGTATCTATGGGTGTAGAATTAGTGCTTAGAAGAAGTGAATCTTTCAGCATCTTCTGATGCTACGTGCTGTATGATGAGGCCAAAGCCTTGTTTCATTCACTGATTTCACAGTCAGTATGAGGCTCTGCAAATCCCTGTCTTAGGCAACATTTTGCCATTGTCCCAATATGTGATCTTGACCAGTTTTCTGTGTTTCTGATTCCCTTCATGCTCTTTTGAGCTTTTTAAAATTTCATTTATTTATTTATTTATTTACTGCAAGGACTTTAACAAAAATAATTTTCTCATGTCTTTCCAACGTTCTTGATAGTAACAGAATTGTTATGTTCTATTAAGTGAAATATACTGGGGACTCAGATAAGAGAAGATAGACCTCCAGGTGGTCTACTTAAATTTGTTTTTTATCATAGCTGGAGGCAAGAAGATAAAAGCCTTCATTCACCCATGTTCCCAGAATAAATATTACTAAATATATTGGGAGACAAAAAAATATATATTGGTAGAGTTAGTAAGAATCCAGTTTGTAAGAAAAGGAAAAAGAAATTAGTCATGTGGAATACTGTATTGAGGCTCTAATAAGACTGAAACTTGCACATCATCTTGTGTGGAGATTCACACAAGTAGCCTAACCATTGCATCATAAACCTGCACAGGTTGAGATATTAAATGCAACCTAATCTGAGAAGTCCTAGTTTCATAGAACTGGGAAGCATACAGAAAAGGATGTGTAAGAACTTAGAATAATTGTGCAAGTCTTAATTGGCATTTAATTTGTCCTATTGTATTTGTTTGGTTTTTTTTAGTAACATAAAACACATGTATATGCCTGAGGATTATTACATTGTCCATTGTCATTTTGCTGCCTTGCTACACTTTTTAAATCTTCTGCTGAACTTCATTCTTGACACTAAGGAGAGCTCTGAGACCTGGATGCATATTAGCTTTAGGTACTGTCACGTCGGAACCAATTTATATAACAACTTTAGAATTAGGTCCTTAGAGTTTGTCAAATAACATTATTCTAGGAAAAACACACAAGGTAAAAGCACTTGACATAAATACTTAATCAAGAATTAGAATCTTGGCAAAGTTTTACTATGTTCCTAGAAAATTATTCTAGCTCAGAATATAGAAGGATCATCCTTAAAAGGCTTAAAACTTTTGATTTCACTTTAGAGTGACTACCAGAAATTTCCTGCTTTTTGCTCCCTGCATCCCTTAGCAGAAACTATTAATATTTGCATATCACTTATTGCAAAATATTTCATAAGATACATGTCAAAGGCTTTTGCAAATGCTCAAAGTGCTAGGTTCTAGCCTTCTCCTTGTATATTTTAGAGGTTTTCTGAAAGGTCAGCTTACTCTGATTCAGTTCTAAACCTCCTCTTCCAATGGACCTGGCTAGCCACCTAGATCTCAGACTTTCCCTTCTTATAGAACTGGGTTTGAGACATAGGAAAACACCTTTGGACTTCCTAATACACTTATATAGCTATTTAATTTAACTCTGCAATTTTAACTGTCTTAATTATGTACCTGTTTTTCTAATACTCTTTTTTTCTAAATACCACATATCAAATTGTTGCAATGGAAGCTCCATGCAAATGTCAAGTGGTCCAAGTCAGTATTTTTAACAAAATGCAGTTCATACAATGAAAAGATAGCACTGTAATGGTCATTATTCCCTAAAAACATTGTCCTTCAAATGACAAGAATGCATAGCCTTGATATTAATATATTTTAATACATATACTTGATCTTCTTTCTGTTTTTCATTAAGGTTCCAAAAGAGTTAATGTTCCTTTTGCAGCTTTGGTGGTCTAATCAATTATAAAGCAAAGACTATGGATTCATATCTTCTTTGGAATATATAGCTGTTTGGAGTTTTTTTCATAATAATATGGATTATTTTCCTTGTTCAATCAAGCAAGAGACAGAATGCTCAAGTGAGTAAATCTAGTATTCATTGCAGCCCCAGTGACCACCCTTTGACCACGTTAAGCTCTTGCCTGGTGTTAAACAGGTCTAGTCAGGCACCACCCCTGGTAAGTTCACTTACCAGTTACATCAGGAAATTCTTTCCCACACATTCCAGGAACCTCCTAGACTTCATCCTCTCTGCTATGTTGTACTTCCATTGGGCACCTGGCAAATTGAAGATCCCTATGAGTACAAGAGCTGGTGATGATGAGAATTCAGCCAGCTGCCTGTAGAATGGTATAGAAGGATGCTCTGCCTGTTCCTCCTGGTGAGGATGTCTGTAACCCAGACATCCACCCTGCTCTCCTTCCCCCTGATCTTCACTCACAGGCATTCAACCTTGTCATCTTCATCATCATCATCATCATCATCATCAATTTCAATAAAATGAAAACATGTAGCTAAGATCCTACTTTAAATTGCACTCTCCTTTATTAGTGGTATTTTCCCCTGTCTTCATGAATATTCAGATTTCATCGCTCAATGCATGTTGACCTTTTTGGCCAATGAACAATTAAAGCCATCAGCGGTTTCCAGAGTAGCAAAAATCCACAATAGTCACTCACATTCAAAACAAGCATTCAACTAACATTCTGAAATCTATTTGTTTTTTGGCTGAAGGTAATACAAAGAAGAAAAGTTTGTACTATAGCAACAACCACATGAATCTTGACATATGCATGCATGTCTTCTAAAAATCATATACTGTGCAAAGTCTAAACTATAATAAGAGCTACTAGATAACCTTACAATGATGAAGTTTCTCATCTCTTAGAGCTTATTTCCCAAAGAAAATTGTTACATAGAAGATGTATGTTCATAAGGTTCTAAATTAATTTATCTAAATTTAAATATGAGCACAATGCAGTAAATTTCGCATGTCAAATTACTTTTTAAAGCAATCTTTATGTGATTACATTATAATGATGTTTAAATTTTTAATTGCTAATAAGAGTGTCTTAAGGAGGTATAAAATACAAGGACATAAATTGTTTGGCTGAATAAAACCACCTGCAGATATTTTTTTACGTTTGCTCACTACCAAATCAGGAAACACATTTAAGTCAAGATTCCAGTAAAACTAGCAAATTCTCCTTCAAAGTTTTTGATACTTCTTATTGTCAGCTATGAAAAATATCACCCAATCTGATATTGATTTTGAAAGCTTATTTATATTGTTTATTGATACATATAGACAAACCATACACATCCTCATGACAATGCACCTATGTAACTCTCTGCAAATAGAGAACTGACTAAAACGAAAGGCATTCAGCAATCCAGGCACAGAAACCAGTACCAAGCTGAAATTGGAAATGATGTGTTTATTTGGAAACTGCTGAGAATACTGCTTTGTTTCAACTGAAGAGAAAAATAAAGTACGCAATAAAATAGCAAAACCTTTTTCTTCTTAGATGCGATTGATCTCAGTTTGAAGAAACAGCATCAGAGAACACTAAATACAAATCTTCAGCCTCAAAAATATCTCCCACAAATATTAGAAGACATTCTAAGATTAGTTAGATAACATTAGACAATTCAGATGGAATTATTAGGTTACGGGTGCATAGATTTAAACTCAGATTAACAGTAATGAAATATGCCTACTAAGAATAATGGCCCTTTCAGAAAAGAGTACATCTAATCAACTGTGTTATGCACCATTGAGTTTTTGTTCAAGGGGCTTGCTGTTTAATAGCTGTTTGGTGGCATTTGGAACTGGATGCAGTTATTAAACAACGTAAAAAGCTAATTTGTTTCTTGGCAGGAGGAGTTAGCCCTTTGCTCTCACTCAAATTCAGATAAAATGACCCACAAGTAAAATAACTGCAGAGAAGCAAGGGACACGCATGTGATAATGAAGAAACTGACAGCCTATTATTCGCAATCCTGCAATCTTCTGCTGGAAAATTAAATAGAAGAGAAATGTAGATGTATTTTCAAGTACTCTGAATTTGAAATCACTCTGAAGAAAATATGGAGAATGGAGAAAAAAACAATAATATTTCCTGGAAAAAAAGGGGTTTTTTTGCTAATTTTTCATTTGTCTAATGACTGTATACTAGAATGTAGCCCATGATAATACATGATAACATATTACAACAACTATATATTCATAAGAAATATGCAGCAGGTTCATTAATGAATCCTTTGAACAATTCTGAGGTTTATTTTAATTTTTACTTGATTTCACAGTATCAGGGATACTCAACACATGGATACAGTGAAATCAATAAAACAATTAACTTTTGCTAGAGATTCAGAAATAATGGAACCATTCCAAGTAGCCTCTTTATAAAATAGCGACAAAAATAAAATTACTGCAGATGTCTATGAAGATCTGATCACTTACACTCAAAGGTGGCCTACAAAGACAGTTTAGAAATTTAAGGTAGGCATTCCATAACTGCCACACTACAGTAATTTATTACATCCATTTCTGGGAAACTTGAGATTCATCTGACCAAACAGGTACCGATAAACAAGCAAATACACATCATTCTAATGTGGATGTGAGCCCACAATGTCTATTCGTTTATATTGTGCATAAAAAATTGAAAATGCTTAGCTCAGATTTAGCTATTAGGTAGTTATTTATTCCTAATAGTTTATTTATTAGTTTGCTATTAATTATTATTATTATTTTGCTAACAACGTTAGATGACTTCCAGACACAATGATCAAATACATCTGATCCTGCTGTGGGCCAGGTCAAAGATGGACAGTTTAAATTGCCTCTGAAAACTCTCATATTTGATTTTGGTTCTTGAAATACACTAACAAAATTCACTGAATAATAAATCTGTTATTGCATCTGTGTATACTTAACTAAAGTGGCTCCATCTCAACTCCCTGTGGTTGCCAGCCAGTTTAAAGCCCATACTGACAGGATCAGTCTTGCTTTATTGCAGATAAATACCTGAGAGTACAGGACTGAAATTTATGGACGGGTTTAGGGCTCTATTGTTGTGTAAATAGAAGCTTCAGATCAACTTGGAACAAGTTAATCATGCAATCACTGAGGTTTGTCCCTTCTTTCTATGGACATATCTGCAAACTAAATGGAGACAGATTGCTTTTAGCATTGGTACGAAATTTTCATACTGTTCAATTATGAGCATTGTCCTTGATCCCGTTTTAGCCTGTCCTAATTTGAGGTCTAGAACAAGTGCTCAGGTAAAACAATCTATGCATGTAACTGAGATTCTTCTCAGTAGATACTTTGGTTATGGCCACCCTGTTTGATCAACTGGACACAAGATGTGTCCTGCAGCTTATTTTTAACATCAGAGGACCATTTCTAATTTGTTTTTTTGGTCAGTGTAGGCATATTGCATAAATAGCATAGCCTCTGGTTCATTTTGGACCTTTTCAACTACTACTTTCAAAAGGCAGTATGGGCAGGATTGTATGAATTTATACTCCATCCTGTGTAGTCCTCTAACACTGTTCCAGAAGTCACTGGGCTATGGCTCAGCTTTCCCTTCTTGCAGACACTACAGACTAATGTGCTCCCACAATTATACTTACGTGTGCCCTGGAAGAAGCCCATAGCCAAGTATCATGAAGACATTCAGATTTGGGCTCAGAGTAGAGGATAGCTACAGCCTTTGAGTAGGCAGTTATGTCTACTCAAGCTCAGTTGTTATCCTTCTACCCTGAATTATGTGGTTTCAAAGTTGTGGACTGCCACCTGAGTATACTTGTCAATTATTATGATGAGCACCATAAAGGACTTGAGTCAGTGATTCTTTTCCCCCATATTTCAGGAGTCATATTTTAACATTTTGTTCCTCTAAAATTTAAATGAGCACTCAAAATATCAAGATTACACAAAATTTAAAGTTCCAGAAAAAATCTATTCAACAACATAATTAATTTCCACTTAATTTTTCTAGAATTAAGAAAAAAAATAGTATGAGATATGGAATGATTCAGTCCTGAAGGAATTGCATGGAGAAATTTCAGGCATCCGTTTCCTTTCACATGTCACATACTTTAGTCACACTGTATCCAAGACTACTATAGCATTATGCAGGTACTCTAATTTGCATAAATCCATACGAACCCATACGGGAAAAAAAATCAGTATGATAACCTACTACTGTTATTAGTGTCGTTGATAGGATTTACAGCATGGAATTTTCTTCCCAAGTGTTTAAATGGATATCTCCAAATAAAATCCTGTCTGAGATAGATATGGCACAAAGAAGGTGATTCCACAAGATGGCTTTTAGCAATCACCAATTAAGTCCTGATAGCAAAAAATGCCGGAACTGCGGACTCACAAAGGTCTGAACTAATTGGTGTCAATGCCTTAGACGTTTTTAATGAAAAACTGATGTTGAAGAAAGCTGTTGAGGAACAAGTGCTAATGGGATTTACAGCCATTGTTTCCAAGACAGATATCAGGAAGTGTAGGCTAGTTTGGAAGGACACTTAAAGCAATCCATGTACATAATAGAAAACCTAGCACACTTTAGCATCCGTTCTGTGGCACAAAATCATTTCACATATAGACAATTCTTAATTGTCTCAGTCTTCTATAGCGCTTTGAGAAAATGTTTGGAATATTGTAAGATGAAAGTGGTAGAATGGTAAATAGTTTATATCTTTTAATTTTACTGTTGTTATGGGAAATAAAATTTCTGTCATTGTAAAGTATACAAGAGGTATACATACAAGATTTCCCATACAATTAAGCATGGCATTTCTAAACATATCACTTCCATTTCAATACAAAAGGAATTAAACATAATTAACCTGGAGTATACTTTTTTCATATTTTCAGCAAACTTTCCCTGAAATATATTTTATAATTTTCTCCAGAATTTCCATCTGAGTTTTTCTTCTTTATGAAGTACCAGCAGTGAATAAGCAATTTTAGCTAATTCAGATTCTAAGGAATATGAAATTTGATATCACTTTACATAGAAAATCTGTTCTTTTTTAAAACATGAAACACCTGGAAAATAGTTTCAAATTCTTGAAGGAAAAAATATCAATATGAAATCCCCCGAATGCTTCAGGATACTTACAACAATTAATTCCTTTCATAATTATTGCAAAATATCAAGAGAGACTTTGACAGTGAATTACTTTGCTTGTTATACTGCTATTTATCACAACAAACGAAGTTAGATTTGGAGAAAATAAAACATAATCCTATTATTCTCATCAACCTGCCATTTGCTGTAGTACTTACCTTAATTTTATTTTACCACTTTTCTGTGAAGCCACATAATGTGTTAATTACGAAGTTAAGTGGGTTAGGCAATTTTAAGATTCAGATATCTTTGGTAGGAATTCAATGTCAGCAAAATGCAAAAGAATTTATAATAATTTTGAGCTGTCAGTTCTAATATTTTACTGTTTCTTTTTAGGGATGTTTCTGTCAAACTACAATTTCCAATGAAGGTGAATATATTGTCTGATAAAAGTCATATTAATTTAACAGATTACTTGAAGAAGAAATTTGGCACCAGATATTAATGCTGAATTCTGGGTGCTCTCAGCAGTCACTCTCTTAGGGATTTGATCAATGTTTATCCCCAGAAATAAAATATAATAAATGAGTTTTCTGAAGAACTTAATTAGAATCCACCTGGAAAAAGAGATTTTTTTTCCTCTAAAACATAATATCCCAGGCTTTCATATCAAGTGGCAGTTAATAATGCTCCCTGTTATAAATACTGGTCCTGAATCTGCTTCAGTCTAACTTGTATTTTCATATCAAGCACAGTCCAGTAGCAATCCTATTATAACTCTATTTTTCTTTTCTAGGTCATGCCCAAAATTAACCACAGACATGGCATGTTAGGATGCCGACACTGAATCCCATACACATAGTATTTAACTGTCAGCTCACTGTCAGGATCATTTTGTACTGTCTTAAAGAGCTCTCTTCAAAATAAATGTGCCACACAAAAGCCCACTCCTCAGAAGTGTGGGTGGAAAAACTTGTCTTTTGGGTTTGGGCTGAGGACCAGTCCCCCATTTTTTAGCAATATCATCATAACTGTAGGATTCTGCTCTCCCTGAGACATACATAGTGTCACAGTATTTCAGTACATATCTCCCACACCCCTAAGGGAAGACTCAAAAGTATTTCTTTGACTTAGCTTTATATCATCAGCAATTTTCATTTTATAGAGAGAGTTGAAAATAGGATTTTTTTTGGTGGCAAGTTACAGCTAGAATCTAGATTGAAGAAACAAAGATGTTGGAACATAGTACAAAGTCTAGGCGAACTAGGTCAAGGAGCTTAGATTTTTTTTTTATCAAGTCTTCAGTAATTTCCTGCTTCTTTGTAAAGAAAATATTTTTTTCAAAATGTAAAATTATTGTTATCTTCTGTTTGTTTTTCAAGTTAAATCTATGCTATTCATGATTGCATTTCACAAGTATTCTCTTTTCATTTTTTCCTGAATTAAGGTGAAACTGTTAGGAAAGTAAAAGACCACAATTTTTTTTAAAGTGTTTGAATCTTCAGTCTCACAGTTTTGACAGTCCTGTTATCAGGATTTAAGTGAAGACTGCTAGAAGCAAAAAGACTTGATTTAGAATAATGTAGAATAAGTAATAATAGAAGCCAGGAATATGTAGAATGCTGTTTTAAATAAGTCAGCAGACTTCAAAGGCACATAAAAAGTTGTTCTACTGGATTATTTTTTTCATACTGAAAACTACTTCTCACCTATTCACCAGTCTTATGATGAAATGTCATATTTTGATACTGTTCTTTTCCAAATTATTTTTGCCCTCATACCTGCTTCCCTTTTATTCCAATAAAATCACGTTGGATATTGATTAATAAAAGCCACTGGGAATTTAAATTCTGAACAAATTACATGTTTGTGGAAGCTTTTTCCAAGACAAAACGTTAAATAATTTTAAATTTTTTAGACTCAAGGGGTAAACCTAATGCTGTGCTCCATTTTAGGTGACTGGTCATGTAATTGATGCTCTATCACTGTAATTAAACTTTTTAAAATTGTAGATAGAAACAATCTACTTGAGGATTTCACTTTCAGTCTGCATTCATGGTGTTCAAAATTATTGAAAAGCAATAGACTAAGAGTTTGGTAGGAATAAGGATAAATCTTTGCTCAGGAATCTTTTGAAAAAGACAGAATTGTATGATTCTCAGAACAATTAAGTAGAACAGGCATATAGGACTAAAGGTTTTAATTTCTGCTACATAAATATACTTAGTACTGTATCTATCCTACATTTTAAAAGATGCCTGTGAAACTCATGGTCTGGAAGAGCCTTTAAATAGGAAAATTTAATGACTTTCACTAAGAGCATTCATTTTTCTACATTCTTACCCATCACCCTTCTTTATAGTGGTGAAAATAAGAAAACTGTACAGTTTGCAATTTTTTTCCCCTGTAAGGTGTTTTACAACTTCTAGAAAGCTGTTTCAGGGAGCTGTCAATCTGAGAGTGTTCTACTTCCACACAGACTGGGCAGAAAAGCTATATCCACAGAAGGAAAAGATACTAATACTGTATGTAAAAGAATCTGAGAGGGACTATGGGCAAAATTCTCAGAGATTATCAAGATAATTGTGACACTGCTACAGAAAAGTATATTAAATATTTCCAGTTGTTTGGTTTTCTTTGTTGTTCAGTATTTTCCCCTGAGAAAGTGTAGTGATAGACATGTTATGGAGCATGTTGTTTTACTTACAATACTTTTTCCTTTAGTAAAGCTCCTCTGTACTATCAGTATAGTATCATACTATGTTCATTTCATCTGAACTGATATTTTGGATGAAAATTTATTTAAGATTTCTTTAATGTATTAGCTCATTGTGATTTTTTTTTTTAACGGAAGATATTTCCTCCTTTTAGATTTAAAGACAAAATATTTAAAAACAAAATAGGAAGAACTGGCAATGTAGGAAGAACTCTGCTATGCTTGCTGAAAGAATAGAAAATATATTAGAAAATATATATTAATGTTTTAATCTGTCATGATGTTTCTTTCCAGACTCCTTCTTCCTAAATGTAAGGCAAAACCACCTCCATGGAACATAGGTGTCGCAAAAGAAAAAACTTATGTTTGAAAGGATTCTTGTCTTAGATCATATACTTCTGTTCAAACTAATTAATTAGGAATTAATTTTAGGTTGTTCAATAACCTAATCACAGTGCTCCCTCCTGATTTGTTTGGTTTAGGAGTACACAAACGGAAAGCAGTGTAACAGATGTCCTGGCTTTGTATAAAAGAAACTACCCACCATATATTTCTTACAGTGTCAAGAAAATCTGCAGGGAAATGTCTGGGCCATATGTTTGATGTTGCATATCAAGACTGACCTTCTAGATAGAAATGTTCAAGCCAAGAGCCTTAGCAGTGTCCTTTTCATTTGCTTTACTTGCTCTGTATTCAGTATACATGAAGCACGCTAGGGGATTGAGAGCTGATGTCTGTCATGTGAGAGGCAGTAATAGCTCTCATTACATCTGCCACTGCAAGTAAAAATGCAGATTCAGCTGACAAACCATCTAAATTTGGCTGAAGGATGGAAATCAACTTGGCAGATCAGAAGTTAAAAATACTACAAACCTTTGTTTAGTTACTCCATCTTTACGCAAGTACTGAGCCGAATTCATCAAACTACACTTGCAGAAAATCATAAAATAACAAAGTCAGGCCTATATATTTTATTATGAGAAAATAAATAAATCTTTTAAAATATACAGATTATCAAAGACAAATGAATGTTGTTTTGAAATTCAACTTTTTTTTTTTTCTAATTGCCTTTTCCACAGTAATGTCACAAAATTTTTTAAAAGCAGTTTGTAGAAGCGTGATTTTAAAGGCCTACATATTTCAAGTTGTCATAATCTTAAGGCTCCTACTGGGAAGAGTCAGGCTGATGGACAGTCATTGTAAAGACCCTTATTTCAGCTTGGCAAAGAGGAAGCTACATGGCTTCCAAATGCATCCAAATGAACAAAAGAGACTCAGGTGAACAAAACCCACCTTCTTTTAGAGCAAAATTATATCCATTTAAATGGAGACTACTGATTTTTCTCACTGAGAAATCTTAAGTCTATGGATTTTCAATTATATTTCTACAATCTGACTATGTTATATTCAGCAATTTGTTGTCCTGCATGAATGCTCCTTGAGGGGTTAAGGGATGACAGAGATACTTCTCTCTCTCTGGGTGAAATATTTCTTAATGTATACATGGACTATTAACGTCTTTCATTTCTGTTAGCCCTTCTTTACAGTTAGCAAAGAGAATGCATTAACACAAAGCATACCATTTACAGATTGCATTATTTCAAATGACCAGAATAACTAAATACATGTAAACCATGTCTCAGGTTTTAACTGTAAACAAAACCATCCCATCATCCGACATGGCAAGAAAATCATCCCATCCCAGACATTCAGAGAAGAGAACAACCCTGGAAAGGAGCAGCTTATGTGACAGATGCAGCTGTGGAAACAAAACAAATGTAAAGGCCTTAGGCATGTTTGGTTTTGGTAGTGTTGTGTCACTATGTTTGAAACATATTCCTGTTAAAAATCAAGCTATAGAATAAGAATATGTTAGCAATGCACAGAAATCTAAGCCACCTAACTCTACCTAAGTGTGGAAAGGTAGGTTCAACCTATAGAAATAGCTTATTTTATTGCCATACAAATTTTCAAGAGGAAAAGCCTTTCTGTAATGGTCCTTCAAACTAGGGGGAAATGAAAAAAGTTGTGAGTATATCTCATGTAATGGGAGATGGCATTTATTTCCCAATTTATTTTCCAATTCTGTGTGTAATCTTTCCAATAAAATATAATAGTAATTTTTATTCTTAACTACATAAAATTTTTAGCACATAATTTGGAGCTCTTTCAGAGGGGCTGGAAGAGTGCAGAGTTGTCAGAGCCCTTGCTAGAAGACATAGGAACAATGTAAGATGTGGGCAGTGATAGCTGCTGGTGGACAGAGGATCTCCTGGTAGAAGAAACTATGCACATGTGTACAATTGGCAAAAACAAGTCCTAATAAAAAGTTTTCAAAAATTTAAAATGTAAATGAAGGTTATTCCAGGAAGGGCAAGTCTTCTAGATGGTCAGTTGCTAGAGGACAGACAGAAACCATTATGATTATATACTAAGGATTAATTATTGTTACCCCTCTTATTTATTTGTGCCCTTATTAAGTTTTTCATATCCCTTGAATAAAAGCATTATTTTTTAAGCTTTAATTCATGCCTGCACATGGAAGACTTAGATATTTGAGTATCAAAATCTTAATACAATTATTCCAGGTCTGCTTGAACTGGTGTTTTAGAAGCAAGCCCTTAAATATCATTTCTGCTTTTGTTGCTTTCTGTCAATTCTTGCCAGGAGGATTACACAATCTTTTTTAGAAAAAGGATTATATCAAATTACAAAATGAATCCAATTATCAGATTGATAATATTCTTTCTAAATCAATCCTTAGGCTCCATAGGACAAATTTGGATTGTGGTAGTTCTGCTTAGCTATCAGTCCTCAAAATAAAAAAGTATTTTCTTTTCAATGGCATTTGATATAAGAAAGTTCCAACCACATAATAGATGCCACATGAACAAAGTCATTTGCAGGTTATAGTGAATGTTGATACTGTGGTGTAAAGGTAGCCTGCCTGAATTATATGTTGATTAGGGTCAGGAAACTACCTGATTCCCAACACTGAACTTTCCTACAAAAGACTTAATATAGGCATTAATTAAATGAAAAACATCAGTTAAAGAAATAATCGGTGGGTACAGATGAATAAATACCTGCTGCTAAACACACAGAGACAGTATTGCATACAAATTTTGAACACTGTTCAACAATTCCTGTTAAAATGTCTTAAATGTTCGAAAAAACTCTGTTCTGAGTAATGGTCACAGAAGATGGAGTTTCAACCTAGTTGAGAGTTGATAACTTAAAACTTCATGTAATGACTTTCAGTATTCCAGGATTAAATGTTGACGAATCTCTTGGTGGGTTAGAGGTTACTTGCTTCTGATTGTGTAACCATAGATGCTGCTGAAACCATCAAAGGCTTTTAACAATGCAGGAAAATCACAAGTCTCTGTATCAGGTATGGTGATATTAAGAGGCTAGAAATTATTGCAAAAAGAAAAATTTAAAAACTAACAAAACAACCACAACAAAAACAAGGATGAAAACCTGAGTTTTAATAAGAGATTGAATTTCTCCTTACATTTTTTGAGATGATGGTTTAATTAATTTCCCTCACTGATATAATAGTCCTTCGATAGATGTTTAAGAAACGAGGTCACTTTTCTCAACATAAAAACTTCCCAGAAGAATATCTCATAATTAAAAAAGGTCTTCCCATTTCAGATATTTTGGGTAAGAAATTGTATGTATTTATAATATCAATAAATAGGTTCAGAACATAAATCAGATGTCATAGAGATGTTGAAAGCTGTAGTTCAAAATTCAAGACTCCAAATAAATTTTAAAATAAAAAAAAAAATTTAGAAAAAAATATAACTGGAAGATTACACCAGTTTTACTCCAAATAAAGAGATATTTTATATATATGTGCTAAGTCAGTGTTAAAAGCTTTTTTTCATCTAAAATTATATTTTGAGGGCTTACTTAATATTTATATGCTTTTATGCTTCAAAGGGACAGGTTCATGTCTGCTAAATCTTTTGTAAAAATTTATCTGCAGTTCTCACGTCATGGTTCTGATTAAGTTTTTTTCAGGTCTCAAAACTTTACTTAAAACTAAATCTTCAGATTTCTCTTCCAGTACTTTTTATCAAGCATCGTTATGACTGTGATCCATGAAGCATAATAAACTTTTAATATTCCCAAAAGAGGAAATGTAAAATATGAATCTAAATTGCTAGCATGATGAATATCTATGAATATATAAACATTTAAAACTACAGTGATGTTATAGAGAAAAAGATATTTCCCTAGAGTATATGTTCAAATAAGGAAGACTGGACAAAACAGTTATCTCACTGAGAAGATAGGAATTGGGAACAGCTTTTGAATTAAATAGTTTCCCTAATCTGCAGGAACCTAATAAAGCCTCTTGATGAAGCCAATTGCCAAGACAATCTCTTCTGTGCAAACTCTGTAAGAAGTAAGTTTAGATTGGAAATAAGTGAAAGGATCTTCTTTCCTTTAGGAAGAATCCATGCCCTTTTCATATTGCTATCCCCCTGTGCACATTTTAGTGGGCAGCTTTTGTCTTATCATTTTCTCCAGACCTCCATGACTTTAGAGGTCAAGCTGAAACACTTGCTAAATTAATTAGTACCATATAAAAATATTCCAGTTATTGCGAGGAGTAGCATAACACTCACCTTTTAGCCTAGTAATTGGGGTAAAAAGGAAAGATCATCCTTTCCTTCTCTACCCCATCTCTGCTTCTAGCTTTGTTCACAACCTGTGCTTAAAGTAACTCTAGCTAGAAGGATTTTTGTGCATATTAACCTCTCCTCATAAATTCTTTTCACCCTACTTTCATTGACATATAATCTGGAGCTACCTGTTTTGTAATTCAACTGAGTAAAGAGCAGTCTGGGTTTCTATCATCACACCAAGTCCAAGGTGATTTCTTATAAAACTGGAAAATAAGTTTTCAAAATATTCTCATCTTCTCAAAGACATGCTTTATCCCACTGATATGAAAAATTTAAAAAGAAAAACCTTTAATTTAAATTGCTACGCTTTGGACACTAGATAGATTTAAGATACTGTAAGAAATTATTTCCATCACTGAATTTTACAAATCATGCCTCTGACACTTGTAATTTACAAAACTTTTACCAGTCTGAAAATTTTTGCTGCTTCAACAAGTATTTTCTATTGCTACTTACTCTAATCTTTGGGAAATTTTAATCCTCTCCCCCTTTGCTACTTCCTGGCACTATATTATGCAAGTACTTCATTTGATGGTTAATTCATACATAGCTTCAAAGTAAAATACAATCATAAATTGTAATCACAGAATATTCTGATTGGGAAGGGACCCACAAGGATTATTGAGTCCAACTCCTCAAGAATTACACCGTGTGTCTGTGAGAGCATTGTCCAAATGTTTCTTGAACTCCATCAGGCTGGTGCTGTGACCACTTCCCTGGGAAGCCTGTTCCAGTGCCCAGCCACCCTCTGGGAGAAGAACCTTTTCCTGATATCCAACCTAAACCTCCCCTGACACAGTATCGAGCCATTCTTTTGGGTCTTGTCACTGTCACCACAGAGAAGAGCTCAGTGCCTGCCCCTCCTTGTCCCTCACAAAAAGGTTGTAGGCTGCCATGAGGTCTCCCCTCAGTATCCTCCAAGGTGAAGGATCCAAGTGACCTCAGCTGCTCCTTGTAAGGTTTCCATAGGGTTAAATGCAAGAAGAAAATAGGTGGATGACATGTCAAAACTGGTGTAAGTTCTATCCATTAAAAATGCAAGTCAGCAAACATTAAGAGGCAATCTAACACTTTTACATTATTAAACTATTTTGCATATTTATACATATTCATGATTTGCATGCCAGATGAATGTGACATATAGCAGAGGCACAGCTACTGACCCAGAGTAGAAATTACTGAGAAGTGCTGTAAAGTTCCCTTTCTAGTAACACTTTCCTGAGAGATGACAGACATTCATTCCACGTGATAGGAAATGTTGTGATGATGCATGATCCCCAAAAATGCCAGGCCTGTCTGCTTCTGGTCCTTCTTGGCCGATTTAGTGCAAGATTCCTTAAAAAGCTGCCAAGAAACAGTCTTGTAGATTTGATAACTAAGATTTTTTAAAATTTTCTTTGTACCAAAGATTAGAAACTTAACAGAAACTACCCTAAGTCCTGTACTAGAATTACAGCTAGTTTCAATGAATTTATAAAGAGAAAAACGGAACACAATTTGGAAAAAAACCCCATAAAGTTATAAGGAACCTTATAAAGGATATATTTAGCACATCAATAAGAATACATGAGTACTGACAATTGTCACTGACATTATGTAAAACTGATTATTTCTTATTCTTTTTCTTCTCAAATGACTGTAAATGTAACTTTGAAATTCTTATTATTCAATCACGTAATGTTTTATAAATTTATAAAAAATTAAAAATTATTAAAACAATTTAAAATACAAAAAACAATAATTTTAAAAACTTTAAAACAATTACAAAAATTGTCTTAAAGTATTGAACTGAATTCTCTGAAATTAACTAGCTTTGAAATGCCTTTAAATATGAAAAGCATATCTTGAAGGTGTCGAATATCAGCTATCAAAGAGAATTTCAGATATAGTCATACACATAATGTCAAACTTTTTGAGAATGATTACAGTAAGAACTTCTAGTGCTAAAAACTTCCTGACATCTGTCTCTGTAGCTTACAGTCATTATAGATTTTTAATTGTGTCAAGACTAGTAATTTTTAGTTGCTAAGCTTAGTGAGTCACACACAGACCTCAGTTTCCTTACATCTCTAGCCACTCATTCAGGGCAGGTAATGGCTGTGTATGTCTGGAGTTAAGTCCACAGTAATATTCCATGCCTTGGGTAAAGTGGGTAGGTGGGGTTATCATTTTTCATATTATGAAGTGGAGCAAGACTGCTTTTACTAGGCTTAATAATTGCTCTGATTAGGATTCTTTTAACCATAAATCCCTTTTTGCTCAGTTTCACTAAAACAGTGTGCGTCCTATAATTTTTACCAAACCTGTCATTCTCTTATCAGTCAAGCACAAACAGTCCTGCATAAATTACATCTTAAATAACTATATTTTGTTTAGAGCAGTTCTATACACACTTCCATTTAATTTAAGGGCAGTTGAATCTATTAAACTGCAAATTCTTCACAAAATTATGAGAATTTTCTTTATTATTCTTTCCAGGCCATTTCTACAGAACTTCAGTGGAATTTTTGCTATTTTTTTCCCCGTCTGGACTCTTTTCTCCTGAAAGAACAGGACTTTCTTACTGTAGAAGACACAAAATATGCACCAGCTTATTACATTAAGTATCGCTTCTACCTGGGAATGACAATTACATTTACTCAGCAGAGGTGGAGAGGATTGTTGGAATATTATTATGAACAGTCATGTAACAATTATCATAGTCAGGACAAACAAGCCTGTTATTTTCCTTAATTCAATTTTGATTTTTAGCACCATCTGTTCAGTAGAACGTACAGACTTGGCCTTAAGGATATTATTTTCACCTGCAATATTTTTATTTCAGGTGATTTGCAGAAATCATTTAAACTCACATCTCTTATGTCAGACAGCATATTAAAAAAAAAAAGCAGCGCTTTGTTGTTTTCAGATCGGAATAGACGTGATTTCTATTACTAATATTTATGCCCTTTTTCTCAGAAAACCTACAACCATGTTCAAAATCTTTTATAGGCAGAGCAGCTTTCTGAATATTGGCTTTGCAGTTCAATTTAGTACAATCGCACAGAATTCAATCCTTGTACCTACGTGTGACTTCAGCATTTAGATGTGCACCATAATTAGTGGAGATCAGCAATGCACCCAGTGAAGTCCAGCCTCATGATAGACACATCTCTAAGCTTCATTAAGCTGCATTTCCAGCCTCATAGGGAGATATATTTAGATATTTTAGGCAAGACTCAGTTCTTAAAAAATTGATTTCTTAGACATTTTGTGTACCTTATTTCATCCTGTCTGGTCTCCAGCTGCCACCAAGAGATCCACAGGTCTTCCCCAGGTTCTGTATTTTATCTTTCAAATGTCTGCAGGTGCCTCAGAACTATTAGGGCATAAATAATGATACTAGACAGATATGCTTAGACAGGTGAATCCCTCATGAGGCTATCAGGATATGAACTCTATTATTCTAGCTGAAAATCTCATTCCCATGCTCATACTGTTTTCAAAGAGATATTAGAGCATGAGGAGTTCAGCCATACTTTTTCTGAGCACAGGCTGATAACACCTGTGTTCTGATGACAGAGAGTAGTGAAGGCTTATGGAAAACTACAGGAAAAAACTGTATGATGGAAAGGGTACTGAAGTACTACTGGGAGAGCCAACCTCAATCTTCTTTACAAGACATTTTTAAGGCACAGATAAGTCAAATGTCTCTGACAGTGACTGTAGTGATCCAGAATTAATGCCTGGGCTTGGGTTAGATAATACCTTGAAGTGCATTCTTGCCTTCTATTCCTATGTTGCTCAACTGGTAGACAAGAGAAGAGCAGAAACTAAGATTATAGATTTGGGTTGGTTTAGGATATTGTTTTCTTTTTTTTTTTTTTTTTTTTTTTTAGGCCAAAAAGAAAAAAATCTCCATCATGTATTTGTCACTCCTGAATAACATAGCAAAAATTATCAAATTTTAATATAAATGTACATATATTAAATTTTACGATTATGCAGCTATAAAATTGAGGTAATATCTACTGCAAATCTTTACAATTTTTGAGAATCAGTGAAGGTTGGTCTTAAAAAAATGCAAAACTTCAACAACAGATCTGATCATTATGCTTATTTATACATATCATTCGTTATTTATACATATCAGCAGCAGTTATTCACCAAACACTGATAAATGGGTTTTTTGTCTTTATTTCAAACAGATACTTAATACATATATGAGCACAGCAAGCATAATTTATTTCCTTATGAGAAAGGACTTTACAAGTCTACAGATAAGCCCTTTTCTTAATTCAGGCTAGTATCAAGACTTCACAAATGATGTAAAACTTATTTGGCTTCTTAGATGCTATCAGCTTAAGTATCAGCTAAAGAAATTTCTTTCTTCTTCTTCTTCTTGCCTCAGGGTGCTCAGCCCAGTTTTGAACAAAATTACAGTTAAAAAAACCCAGCTACAACACAAAATGTTTTATCTTTAAATATGTATAAATTCAGCTTCCTTTTATTGGTTTTCTGGTCTGGGTTGTAGGGAAAAAAACCTAGTTTCTCCTAGAAAACCATTTATGATTAAGCATGAGAAATGCTTATGAAGGACTAGACTTTTTAATTTGAACATGGTTAATAATTCTGAACATGGTTTCACCATACAAAAGATAAGGAAAAAATTTCAATGTAAGTGCTTATCTAAATAGTGAATCAATAAAGTAATGTGCATCAATTTAGTCAGACATGTCTGAACTCATGATGCAGTAACTGTGGGCTTCAACATCTCAATTTTAAAAGTTTCAATGGCTGTCAAGCCACCCTCATCATAGCTACGTGAAGAATTAGTAAACTCTTAGGAGTGTGAGTTGAGATTCCTATAATGCTCTTACTACCACTACTGATTTTATATAGCTGGAAAGCAATCAGTCTCCTTCTCTCATGGAGAATCTCTCCTTTTTATGAAGTACTTTAGTCTATCTCACAAAAAATTAAATTCTGTTTTTATATAGTACCCTCATTTTTCACTCGGAAAATGAATCAACATAATCCTGCCTTCACCACTGTAAACTGGGGAGAGGGTGCTCGTGTTCTTTAATCACTTCAAGCTCAAGGTGCTTGACAGAGATCCACTTTATCTTTTTACTTAGTGAGTATTAACTATGCTAACAGAAAATATGCTTTTTCACTACACTTTCTTCAGAACCTTCTCTCTGATATGAAGCTTTATCAGTTAAAAGTGTAATTCCCAGTAAGATAGATAGCACCTAAGAAAACCCTTGTAGTTGTGTATACTGTTAAATGGAATCAAGTTCCAACAAATCCTTTGCTTTTATTTTGGGGTTGGTTTTGTAAGGCATATCTCCCTAGCCTGAAAGTGAGCAAAGCAATTTTTAAATAATTACAGAAATACAATGAAGGGTTTATCACCTCCTATTAATCTATATGAAGTTGTCATACCTGTCAAAAAACTGAATGAAACTGTTTTGCAGAATTAGAAAATAAAATATGATCTTCAGGAATTTTAGCTTTGTTTTGTTTTTTAAATCTGGGTGGGGCACTATTCTTGACTGAGACACTGATACTATCTTTATGTAGATATATGTATATGTATATGTATATAGGTCTAGTTAGTGAATCAAGCAGTCCTATCTGTGAGTCAAAGAGATGGAATCTGTCTTTATAGCTGTAGGAAGGAAGGAAGGAAGGAAGGAAGGAAGGAAGGAAGGAAGGAAGGAAGGAAGGAAGAAGAAAGAAAGAAAGAAAGAAAGAAAGAAAGAAAGAAAGAAAGAAAGAAAGAAAGAAAGAAAGAAAGAAAGAAAGAAAGAAAGAAAGAAAGAAAGAAAGAAAGAAAGAAAGAGAAAGAAAGAGAAAGAAAGAAAGAAAGAAAGAAAGAAAGAAAGAAAGAAAGAAAGAAAGAAAGAAAGAAAGAAAGAAAGAAAGAAAGAAAGAGAAAGAAAGAAAGAAAGAAAGAAAGAAAGAAAGAAAGAAAGAAAGAAAGAAAGAAAGAAAGAAAGAAAGAAAGAAAGAAAGAAAGAAAGAAAGAAAGAAAGAAAGAAAGAAAGAAAGAAAGAAAGAAAGAAAGAAAGAATTCTTTATGTGACATTGCTTGAAGTGTGGCAAACACAGTTCAAAGGTGAGAAAAATATTTTAGTGAGCCAAACAGTTATCTTTGGTCCTAATGGAAATAACTCATATTCCTACAGACTATACCAGGGATAACTCACTAAACACACAGTATTTGCCAAAGGAAAAACACAATGAGGAAACAGGGCTTTTAAGCAAAATATATTTCCATGTGATAATCTCTATCGCCTATCATGGATAGCATACAAGTGAACAAGACAAATCCCTTTGTTCCAGCTGCCCAACCTTTGCAAAGCTGTAAAATATCTGCACTTTCTTCAGTGCTTTTGTTCCACTCAAGAAATCTCTGGTTAGGGTATGTGATACTAGGAGGTGAAGCACTGGGTATGAGGGTGGTTTATTATTGTACAGGACGTGAAGGAAAGATTAGAAGGAAATATAGGAACCCAAGGGATATTATGATAGAATCGTAGAATGGTTTGGCTTGGAAGGGTCCTTAAAAATCAGTTCCAACCCCTCCATGATGGGCAGGGATGCCACCTGCTAGATCTGGTGGCCCAGCGCCCCATCCAACCCAGCCTTCCATCTTCTCTGGACACCCTCCTTCAGTGTCTCAGGACCCTCTAAAGAGCTTCTTCCTAACATGTAAGGTCATGGATCAGTTGGACCAGATGTCACAAAGTCAACCAGAGGAATAGGCCCAGAAGGAGACAAGATTAAAACAGACAAGAGAACAATTATGGACATTGTCAATAGACTATTGTAAATGGGGAAGCATAAAGATATTAGTATATTTCTAGAGAACAAATAACAAGAATTTGTAGGAAACTAGATACAGTGAATTTTATTGAAGATGAAATAATTTTCTGGGTTTTTTTAATACTATACATCCTTGCAACAAAAATCTTATCTTTTTATGACAATATATCAGCCACTTCTGGTAACTAGTAGCTTTTGCAATTTATGTTTAAATTACAATAGAATGTATAGATCTGGATTATTATTTTATCATTCTTTTCTGTCTTTATCCATAATGAATCATATGTAATACTGAAGAACATTTTATTTTGGAAACCATATTACTGTAAACAGGGAGTGAGGGAATAAACCTACAATTAGAGAGAATGATAAAAGACTCACTAAATCACCTAATGCATTGCACTGCTATTGTACCACTGATGCTTGAAAGGTCTGATCCATTTTGTTCAAAGCAGTAATAATAGTCCTGAACAAATCAGTTTCTGTGACTGCTGTAGAAATTTAGCCCAGAGATTGATTTGTATCAGGAAATTTTGTACTCTTCATTCTATTTTTTTCTGCCCTTTGTTTCACTCTGTTGTTCCATATTAACCTTCATTTTTTTTTACCTTACATCATTCCACTTTCTTCCTTGAATATTGTGGTCCGCATATTTGTAAATGCTAAGTCTTACTCTTTCCTCAAAGTTAACTCCTCAGAAGTCATTGTTTCTACTCCACTGACAGCGATTATTTTCTTGTTCTCTGAACTCTGTCTAAATTGTCAGTATCATTCTGGAATGAAGTGGCAAATGGAAGAATTCAGCTGCAGGAAATAATTTCAGTTCTTTGTTAGAAATTCAGGTCTGTCTTAGAAGAGCCACCAAGATGACTAAGGGGCCAGAACATCTCTCATATGAAGAAAGGCTGAGAGAGCTGGGTTTGCTTGAGAAAGGGGTTGACCTCCAGAAATCCCTCCCAGCCTCCGTCATTTTGTGATTCTGTGTTTCTATACCTTTATAGAAGATGAAAAAGCATTATGTCCTTTTTGTGATACAGATGTCCTCTTGTACAGACCTTGAAATTTTTGTTCATGTTTCTTCGCTCCAAATTTTTCATTCTTATTTTTCTATTGGTTATCAGTGTTTTAGAATTAAATATGCTCCATAATTAATAATTATGTCCCAGTGTCTTCTTTTACGGAAAAATATTGTGTTGCTTTAATTTCTGATCTTTCACATTTTTTAAATTGTATTGCTGTTTCATTGATATTTTTAATGTTTCTTTAATTATCCAAAAACTTGTATGAGTGTATTCTATTTCACATTAAAAAACTGAACTGCTTTTCTCAGCAGTGAACCAGGGTGATCTTAAAATGTTTCTCCAAGAAGTACCAGCTGAGACTAGAGAAAGGGGAGGAAACAATGAATTCCGTGTCATCTTCTGCATACTCCTGATCTTTGGCTGTCCGAGGACCTGAATGCCAGTATGCACACAAAGGAGTCTTCAAATATTTTCTTTGGCAGCTCCAAGAAATATCTTAATTGGAGACCCACAGTATGAGAGAGGAACATACTTCTTAGTAGAGAGATTTTTCTACTTTCTTACTCTGTAAAATATATATATTTAGTTGACAGATTTGTTCGTTCTTTGCCTTTTCTTTGTCTATCCATTTTCTTGTCATTTAAAATAGGGAAACTATCACACATGTAGTTTACTGTGTATATATTTGAAAAAACCATAATTACTTGGCATAGAGTGTCTTGAAATGATGCATTCATTATTGTTTGTGATTTGGAACTAGCTTTCTTATTTCTAATTTTTATTTCTGTACTTATCTTCCCTACTAGTACATTGTTTAAATTTTTAGAGTCTGCAGCTTGATATTACTTTTTATATTCCAATCTAAATTGGTGTCTGTTGTCTTTTTATCTCTCTTCAGAATTCTCTGGGCTACATTTCATCTTTTTCTATAATCAAAGCTGAAGTCTCCTGGAAAACAATTTATTCTATTAAAAATCAGCAACAATTAAAATATTAGTGTTTGGAGACTCCTGCTTTATTAAAAGCATTTGGATAAATATGATTTCTTTGCCTTCTATGCTTTCACTTGTTCTTACTTTCCCATATGTATTTGTCTGCTCTTTCTCAAGCTTGTAGAAATAAATATCGTACCAGCAGAATTATGGTTGCTTTTAGTTCTTCGGTATTTGTTCCATAGATATACTAGCTCTAGGACAGGGAAAGGCACAGGTCCTTGCAGACTCTTTCTGCACCTTAGTTTCTGTGGAAGAAAATTTGAACAAATTTTACAGAGGATAACCATCATATTTTAAAAAAAGGCCCTTCATCATTTTTTTTCATGCTACTCTGTAAGTTGCCTGAAATATACCATGATATATTGACCCTGTGTCCTTTTTTCCTTCCTGGACATTATTTTACCCCTTTCTCTCTAGATGACTGTAAAAGATATCTATTTACCTTTCAAGAATATATATATTTTTAATTAGATCCAGCCTATTTTTACTGTTACCTGTTACTCTTACTCACTCTTCCCTTCTGTCTCATCTTTAATAATTGTATTTTTGGAGGGTGTCCCATAATATTGCCTTTTTCAGAAGCATTGAAGCACGTCAAATAAAGATACAGGAAGACCTTTTAGGCATTGATAAAACTTAGCAGAGGATTTTTTACTTATTTAAAATACTATTTTAAAGTAAAAATACAGTATTCATTATATGAAAATTTCTGAGGACTGACTGCTCTCTTCACAACAGCCACTCCTGCAAAATCTTTATCAATGAGTGGTTTCCCTGGGTTCCAGAGCTCTAAATGCATTTTCACTTTTGTAAAGGAATAAAACACAGTAACAATAAATTAATGATGGAAAAACACTTATAAGAAAGGTAAAGAGAAAAGAACAGAAAAGTCAGACTAAAGAATTTGAATTTGATTTTATCATTTCATGTGGCACTGATGGGATAGTATAGAAAGAGTCTTCAGGAGTTGCCGTTTGTGGATAAATATCAGTCATTCTCTCTAGCTCAGTAACTGGGAATTGATAAGAAATTTTCTTGTAATGTTCCAATGCGTCTATGACTAGAAAATGAATACTAAAATTTTTGTTCAGAAATGGAAAAGGTAATAGTGAATATAAACAGGAAGCCCAAGCAATCAATTTGGTTATAATAATGAACAGGAGAATCCCTGGGTTTTTTTGTATCTGCAAATGTGTCATCATTTTTGTGTACATATATGGTAGAATTTAATGGCTCCATGCTTCCTTTGGGAGAGAAGTGAGATGTCTCTATGGATGTTCTGAGTCAGCTGCTCTGATATTGAATATTATGGAAAAGCATACAAGTTTAGCTTCAAGTTTAGGAATTATCAAGAGGACAAGGCAGAAAGCCTACAAAATATTCTCCTGACAGTTCTTCACATCAAAGAGTATGAAATTAGACCACGTAGTTCTGAGTCACAGAATCACAGAATAAGCTGAATTGGAAGGGACCCTCAAGATTCATCAAAGTCCCACTTCTGCACAGCAGCATCCCCAAGAATCACACCATGCACCTGACAGAATTTCCTCAAATCTTCCTGAGCTCTGTCAGGCTTGGTGCTGTGACCACTTCCCTGGGGAGCCTGTTCCAGTGCCCAACAACCCTCTGGACAACGAACTTTCTTCTAATATCTAATCTAAACATCCCCTGACACGCCTTCAGGCCATTCCCTCAAGTCCTGTCACTGATCACCACAGAGAAGAGATCAGTGCCTGCCCCTCCTCTTCCCCTCATGAGGAAGTTGTGACTGCAGTGAAGTCTCTCCTCAGTCTCCTCCAGGCTGAACAGACCAAGTGACCTCAGCTTCTTGTCATACAGCTTTTCCTCGAGGCCCTTCACCATTTTTGCTGCCCCCCTTCAGATGCTGTCTAATAGTTTAGTGAGTTTCTTTTGTTGTGGCACTCAAAACTGCCCCCAGCACTGGAGGTGAGGCTGCCCCAGCTCAGAGCAGAGCAGGACAATCCCCTCCTTTGCCCGGCTGGTGATGCTGTGCCTGATGCCCCCCAGGACAACGTTGGCCCTCCTGGCTGCCAGGACACTGCTGACTCACATTCAACTTTCCACTTACCAGGACTCCCAGGTCCCTTTCAGCAGCACTTCTTTCCAGCATATCATTCGCCAGTCTGTACATCCAGGGTTGCTCCATCCCAGGTGCAGAATCTGGCATTTTCCCTTGTTGAATTTCATACAGTTGGTGATTGCCCTCTCCTCTGAATTGCCAAGGTCTCTCTGCAGGATGGTGTGAATACTTACTGAGAGTGAGGATTTGATCATATTTTGCCTATGCTGAGCTTGGACTGTAGGGTGGAGTGAGTTAAAAATACACAGTATTTCAGTTTGTTTTATTCTACTCATTCCATGACAAGTTTTCCATCTTTTCTCTATATTCACTTCCCAGTATCTCCAACTGAAACATGATATGCTCTACATGTTTCTATACTTGAAGGCTCATATTGCTTTAATATTAATTCGAGCTTTGTATTTCTTTCTCATTTACAGGTTTCACTGCATTTTTTACTCTTTGTTTACCTTTTTTTTTAATTTGGTCTATCTATTAGCCTGAATGGCTTACATACTGGTTCCCATTCTTGTCACCTTCCATTTCTCTTGCTTTCATCATCTAACACCTATCTGTCAACTCTTGTCCTGTGCAAAACAAAATAAAACAAAGATTGTGTTATGTGCCCAGGAAACATGTTAAGATGTGTAATTTTGGACAGAACTTAGGTGGTTTTTCAAACTGAAGAAAACTCCGTATTGCTAAAAGAAGTCAGCATATGATCATGTGGAAAGAACTTTTCTTATATACTACCCATAAAGTATCATGCCTGCAGCCATGATTATGGGTGGAGAAAGGAAGATGGAAATGCACTTATTCCTGGTTTTTATTGCCACAACATATCAAGCAGCTGTAAGACCTGCAAGTCAGACATCAATTCTGGACATATCTGTTTGGAGTATGTGGAAAAAATGGAAATTGGCAGTCAGAGGTAGTAACTAGCAGTTTTAGTGCAAAAGTGGCATTTTAAGAAGAATATAATGGATGAACAAACAACCACGCTCATAACTTATCTCACTGCCACCTGCATACAAGCTGAACTATCATCTTTGTTTGTGTCCCATTTGGCATTGAATGAGGAGGTAGCAGAGCAGGGACCTGCTTAGAGGAATCCCACAGGATAGGGCTCTAGAAGAGAAGGAAGTCCAAGAGACCTGGTCAATATTTACCACTTCCTCCAAGTTCAAGGCCAGTATATCCCATGATGATGAAATTAGGCAAAGGAAGTGGGATGTGCATGGACCTCTAGCAAATATCAAATAAAAGAAAGTAATTTATGGGAGGAGGGAAAAGGCCACGTAGGAATAATATAGGAACATAATCAAGGTATACAAAAATGCAATGGAAAGTGTCAAGGTCCATTTGGAATTGACTCTGGAAAAGCACGTCAAGGACAACAAGAAAGGTTTCTGCAAGTACATCATCACTAAAAGAAAGATTAGAGAAAATTTGTGGCTGCTGTTGAAGCACATGGGTGCTTCAGGACAGAGAAGGAGGATGCAGAGAAGGCAGAACTATTTGAATGCCATCTTTGCCTTTTTTGCCATAGTGCTGAGCTCAGCCCTCAGGAGTCCCAGATCTCAGAGGTAAGAGAAGGTTGGAGAAAAGAAAGATTTCCCCTTGGTCATAGAGGGTTGGGTTACAGATTAGCTGGGCAGACTAAACATCCATAAATCCATGGGCTCTGATGGGATGCACCCATGGGTGCTGAAGGAGCTGGGGGCTGATTTCTAGAGAACAGCTCTACAGAGAAAATCCTGAGAGTCTTGGTGAATGACAAGTCGGAAACTAACCAGCAGTATGGCCTTGTGGCCAGGAAGGCCTGGGGTGAATTGGGAAGAGTGTGGCTGGCAAGTTAAGGGAGATGATCCTGCTCCTATGCCCAGCTCAGCCCTGATGAGGCCACATCTGGAGTGCTGTGTCCATTTCTGGGCTCCTCAGTACGAGAGACAAGGAACTACTAGAGAAGGTCCAATGGAGGCCACAAAGATGATGAGAGGTCTGGAGCATCTCTTATGAGGAGAGACTGAGGGAGCTTGTTTATTCTAAAGAAGAGAAAATTGAGAGAAGATCTCATCAATGCACATAAATATCTCAAAGGTGTGTGCCAAGAATATCATTTCAGATTCTTTTCAGTTTTGCCCAGAGACAGGATGAGAAGCAATGGTCATGAACTAAAAGAGAGGAAGTTTCACCTGAAGAGGAAGAACTTCTTTACATTGAGGATGCCAAAGCATTGGAGCAGGCTGCCCAGAGAGGTAATAGAGTTTCCCTCTCTGGACATTCAAAACCCACTTGAACACATTCCTATGTCCCCTGCTCTAGGAGACCCTGCCTTGGCAGAGGGGGTTTGTGTGGGTGACTCCAGAAGTGTCTTCCAACCCTAACAATTCTGTGCTCATGTGATTCTGTTAATATCCTAACTCAGAAGTTTAAGCATTAATTTTACCTTTTGTTTGGGGCGTGTGCTCAATCTCTTGTGAAACCAGCAGCACCTTAGAATATGGTTGCTGCATTTTGCTTAATAAAGATGAATTTAAGAATATGCTTGAAAGATATGAGTGAACTGAGGTCCAAGACTGATTAAAAAATTCTTTTAGGGTTTGAAGATTTTCACTATTTAAAATGGTAGACATTACTCTGATAATGGTAGACTTTGTGCATGCTCAATTGTCTCTATGTAAAAGGCAAAAATAAAAAAAACCTGAATGCTCTAAAGTGAAAAAATATCAAAGCAGAAGAGATGGGGCAGAAGGAAGATAAAAAAACTTTATTGAAATAGGAGTAAAGGGAGACTGTAAAAGGAAACTGCAAAAACAAGGCTGCCACTGCATAAATCAGTGGTCACTGACTTTGAGACCTAGAACACAACCATATATAAGGAAAATATAGAATAAAAATCTACTTTTTCATAGAATTCTTTTTCCTTCTTTTTTTTTTTCTTTTTTTCCCTTGTTCATTGACTGCACAATTTCATATTACTCTCTTAGATTGAGAAGTTTGGCTTACTCTCTGACAAGGCTGTGAAAAATAATAAAGAAAACACTTTTTAACTTTCTCTCTGAAAATATGGCATGTCTTCAAGTTTGAACAACACTCAAAAAGCTGGATTCCCAAGTTAAATTTGGAAAGAAATAGAAGTATTGTTCCAGAATCCTCATGTGACTTGCACATGTGCCCTAGTATTGCTGAGTTTAAATTTTAGACCCTGATTAAGTGTATTTCCCAGTTTTATCAAGTGAAGTATGGTGTTTCACATTATTACTACTGCTTCCAAAGAGCACTAGTAATTCTACTAGATTTTTCAAACTTTCTTACTGTAAACCAGAACAGGGAAATAAAGAGGGAAGTAAAGCTTTCTTTAAAAACAACAATAACTAAAAATAGGGGGAAAAAAAATCTCTCAACATCATGATTTTTCTCTTCCCCTTATGTAGATTTGATTTCTGAAAATACTCTGACAAAATTTCTCAATTAAAATTACTGAAAGACAATGAATTCTTTTGGGAAGCTTTTTTTCCAGAATTCCATTTTAAATTAATATGAGCACTGTGTCATATATGTCAGAAACTTTATCTTCTCAGTCATAACTATGAAACAAAAAACTAAATTTTGAATCATCACAATGAATGAAAAAGAGGTAAAACACAAAATAGTTAATCAGCCCCAAAAGTTACGCTGTGACATTAGATATGTTACATAAGGAAAGAGAACCTGAAAAATAATTGAATTTATTACTTCTTGTAAATTCTTACTGCAAATCTATCAGCTCTAAACCTTTCTCCAAATGCAGGCTACATCTTTTCCTGGGTTTTGGTTAGGGTTTTTTTGTTTGTTTTTTGGGGTTTTGTGTGTGTGTGTGTGTTTGGGTTTTTTTATTTGGTTTGGTTTGGTTTGATTTAACAAATATATCAGGTACTATGTTGAATGCTTCAGCTAATTAGAAATTCCTGAGAATTCAGCCTAAAATAAGAAAATGTGCACCGTGGAGTAAAGATGCTTGGTTTTACTGCCTTTCCAACTGTATGCTTAATATATTTGCAAAAGTAGCTTACAACTGCAGCAGCATAGAACTCATCATAATAAAAACTTTAGCGCTTACAAAATGTCATAAAAAGCTCATGGACTATTTCTAGAAAAGTCATGAATTATTTATGAAGCAACTTTCAGAACTAGGTTTTCTGTTCTGCTTCCATTTATATGTCTCAGGGTCATCAATTTCAGTTTATTTTAACATATGAAAGATAATCTTTCACTTTTTCACTAGAAAGTAATAAACTTTAGACACAGTTTTTAAAAAAAGAAGCCAGACATTTATGACATGTGTAAGAGATGGTTATTAATTAAACATAGACATTTAAAAAGCATAAACTTTTAAGTGTCCACAGCTTCAAGACAGCTTAAAATTTGTGAGAGCCCAAATGATTCATTCCTGTTTCATCTGGAAATTAAAGTTGAATAAACAATTTGCAGCTAATATTTTTTTCCTAGGAAAAGTCATCCTCTTCTTCTCTTTGAAAATTGAGTAACAATTTTTGGGTCTTGCAGTGGGTTGATCTTGATGGGATTCCAGGTGTCCACCAAGCTGCTCTATCCCCTCCTCAGCAGGACAAAGGAGAAAAAAAACTTGAGACAAGGGCAGCTTAACAAAGAAAAGAAAAAGCAGTGCTGGGAAGCAAAGGAGAAAGAGACTAATTTTCTATTTCTCCAGTCACTTCCTAGGAAGCAGGGCCTCAATATGCATAGGAGTTTCTCCAGAAGACCTTAATGTATAAAATACCTCATTGACAAATGCTTTACTAAAAAATGCCCACTCCACTCCTTTCTCTTAATGTTTCATGCTGGGCACGATGTCGTCTGGTAAGGAGCACCTCTCAGGTCAGCTTGGGGCAGCTGTTCCAGCTGTGTTCCCTCTCAGCCTTGCTCACCCTCAGCCTCCAGGCCATTGGAGGGCAAGTTAGAAGAGACAGCAGTGATGTTGTTATGTGCAACACTGCTCAGCCAAAACACTGGAGTGTTTCCAGCATTGCTCTAGTTACAAACACAAAGCACAGCAGTGTAAGCGCTGCTATGAGGAAAGTTAACTCCTTCCCAGACAGGCTTAATACAGTCTCCTGGTAAGAGAAATAAAATGTTGCATGCTAGTGACTTCCACGGTATCAGCACATGATAAAAAGGGCAGAGCTTCTATGGATTAAAATGATATTACTTCGCATACTGTTGGACAGATCAACCACATTCCATCTTCACAATATCACAAGAAATATCTTCAAAAATATTTCTTCCTCTCTAGCAGAACTTTGGCACCAACAAGTGCAGAGATGTCTCCATCAGACACAGGGCAAAGTGTAAAAACTGGTCGAGAAGGTGAATTCATTGTTGAAATGTTAGCATCTCCATGTATGAGGCAGTTTGCAAGTTGTGGCTTTGAACCATCTGAAGGAAGTTAATGAAAGAATGGAGGACAAGGGAAGCCTGAGTTGGAGAAGAGACTCTCTGTTTGTGAACTGAAAGGGCAAAGGTGAGCTTTGTAGTGGGAGGAGTAGGAGGGTATCTATTTGCATATTAGTACAGGCAGTTAGATTATCTGTCTAGATTTCCCTTTATAGAACATGGGGAGCAATTACAACTTCTGCATTACAACTCATGTCATTTTAGGGGCATCAGCTAAATTTGATCAGATGAACTATTCAACAGATGCACATAAATATGCTTTTCTCAGATGAGAAGAAACGGAGCTAAGGGCAGACATCCCTACTGTAGATGTTTAAAGACAAGTAAGTTGAATCCTGCCTGGGGTCTTTGCCTTCAGAATATTCACGAACTCATGAGTTGTCTTTTAAGATTGGATCAAAATTCTCAACTAATAATTGCCAGCAGCTGTGGAAATTGTAGCATATAGTAATGAATCATCAGTTGCTGACTACTGTTGAATCACTGCACATGTAAACAACATACTGTTTACCACTTCTGGAAAGACCAATTCTTAATATCTAATCAAATAATAAAAAGTCTCAGTAACAAAACAATGAAGGTAAATCACTGAATAATGTCAATTTTATGAGGTAAAACCCCTGGTATGAGATGGCTAAGCTAATATCACTGGCCAAAATATTTTTTGGGACTTAAATAATTTTCACCTATCTGTCGTAACAAGAAAATATCACATTATACAGAACTGAATAGAATGTAGAAAGAAGCTGAATTTTCTAGTTCAAACACTGAATTCTTTACCTCGATGTTGCAGTTATTTGCCTACATATAGCTAGGTATTCTAAAGCCATTACCAGAAATGGAAGGGCAGGGAGAGGAAGGAGGGAGGGAGAAGAAGCCAGAAGTTAAAAACCTCTTGCTAAGCTTAATGTAGTCACTTTTCCTGCTCGTAGAATTTCTCCAAGTAAATACATATTCTTTAACAAGAAAAGCAAACTGGACCTGGCATGAATCAAAGATTATCACGGGTTGACAGGGACCTGCTCATTGCAGTGGGGCTGCTCTCCAGCATGTCATCCCCCAAATTGTATTTACAACCAGGATTACTCTGCCTAAGGTGCAGAATCTGGAGTTTCAGATGGTCATAGAATAATAGAGTCATAGAATCATAGAATCACAGAATCATAGAATGGTTTGGGTTGGAAGAGAACTTAAAAGTCATCTAATTCCAATAACCTTGATATGGGTAGGGATGCTACACACTAGATTATATCATTGCTCAACCCCCTAGTCTACCCAGATCTCTCTGTAAGGTCTCTTTATCTTTGAGGGAATCCATAGGTCCTCCTAATTTAGTATCATCAGCAAATTTCCTTAATATACATTTGACTCCAGCGTCCAGATTATTTACAAAGAAAAGAGAAATTAAAAAGGAATGAAAATAATGAAAATAAAACATTTATTGATAAATATTATTTTTAAATGCCATGAAAAATGAAAGTTTTATCTTTCACTTGAAGAAAACAAAACAATGAAGTTAATTTATAAATTTTATTACAGGTGGTGTTAATTTCATTTAATATGGCATTGACTTTACTTAATTTCTTCAATTATTTCTGTAGTCATTTGACTATACATACTATTTCAAATCAAAAAGAAGCCTTTACTATGGTTCTTTTTTTAATACTGTGAAGGATGTGACAAAGTCTCTAAGTGAAGTTACCTCCTTATATTTAAGTCTTTACTCCTGAAATGAGAGAATCAAATACCATATAGACTAGGTAAACTACTTCAGTGTATTGAATCCTTAACATCAGGTGATAAGTCTACACCATTTTGAAGTTCATATAATCCAAGCTCTATAGACTGTACTTTGCTTTAATGTTCTATTTGACTCCCACTGCAACTATAGTCTGAAATCCATAAACTGCCCAAGTTTACTCTGTAATGCTGCAATACCTTGTAATTACTTCAGACTGTTTCATCAATGACTGCAGATCAGTTCTTCACAATACTTCTTTTTTAAATCCTGGCAGGCACATGGAAGTTTGTTTTCAGTATAGCAGTTTAGGCTGTAGACAGCTTCCAAAAATCTGCATATTCAATCACTATTTCTTCACGCTTTGATATACTGCCAAAATATCTCTAAGACATCACTATAGAATCCTAATGACACTGTCAACTTGTTGCATATAACTGACAGTTTTAACCTTTATGTTTTGAGAAACATTCAATAGTTTTTCCCATAACACTTCCCCAAAATAACTGGGTTTGTATTTATGGATGATGGGCTTCAACCAGCCTCCCACATGCCAGGTTATTCAAAGCTGCAGTATAACACACAGTTAAATAGAGAATTATATGACATATATTTCACCATCTGGCATAGGAGCATGATGGTTTTTTAGATGCTCTAAAATTATTTTTCAACCAAGAATATTTCATTAGATAGTTGTTTATATAGCCGTGACACTCTTCATTATATGGAAGTGGTTAAAAATAACACTAAAGTTCAAGCCATACATGCTTTAGGCACATCTACATAGGTGTGTATAAAGACGTTTTCTGATGACTCCAAAATACTTAATCTTTGTGGCAACTTAGTCTTGTAAATACTATAGTTACATTTAAATAACAACAAGCTGAAATCTGTAAGTTCAAATTACAGGGAAAGCTTACAAGGGTGCAGCACAATTTCATATTCACAATAGTGATTAATATGTAGACTGCAGGTAGGAGGTGATCCCGACATTCTTGTAAAATGTCTTTGATACATATCAGCTCTTCACTAACTCAGAAATTTTTCTACTGGACTTCACTCTGTTTACTTGTCTTCTGATATCATTCTTAGTTGGCAAGAGGAATTAAAAAGATAATATGGTTTGAAATTTTTTTTAAGGTAAGGTTCTTGGGTCACATGAATAAAGTAATTCCTTGAATTTCAGCAGAGCTGTATCAATTCTGTCATTCACTTACTGAAGGAGTATATCTATTTACAAATTTATTTTAATTTGCATTACCATAAACAAGGTTTTGCTTAGAAATCCAAAACTAGTAACAGGTTGTCAGTGTTTTTCATTAGCATTACATGCTTTACTACAGTACACTTTGGGGAATTACAGACTGCAAAAGTGGAATATGATAAATTGCTGTAAGTGTTTTTTCATGTGGTTTTAGTGATTTAAAATAGACTCGCATATAAGAAAAACAGTGATAGCAAAGTATCCAGGGACAGTTTTCAAGAACAATGCAAATTCACTGAATTCACTCCTGTTAGGAGTGGTCAAGACAAAACTTGTATCTCTCAAAGGGTCTAGTGAAAACCTGAAATCAGTGTGTGTTCATGTCCTCTTATTGGTAACTTTTCCTTAAATCTGGCTGACAGTTCTTAAAACTGTGACAGACTTTTTAAAAAGGGATTTTTAAACAAAGAATACCTTGATCTATTCTCTTAATTCATGAGAACCTCTTTTAAGCTCAACAGTAAAGAAAGTCAACAGATAGTGAAGTTACCCTGCTGCTCCATTGCCTTGACACTGCCAGATTGGTAGTTCTTCTCTCACTAACTTTGCAACAGTGACTCCTAACTCTGAGCAACCAGAGAGGAGGCTGAAACAAAACAAGAGAAAAGAAATATAATGGGGGAAGGAAGGTAAACTTCAGGCAAAAAGGCTTGAGTGGACAGTTGCTTTTGTTCCAAGAACCTGGTGTTCTGATGAGCCATTGATGCTTGAACAGCTCATGACTGACTGTGCACAGGAGAAGCCAAGTCATTTGAACTGTGAGCTGGCCATCCAAGAAGGAAATCTGAACACAGACATGCTCAGCTGCTCAGCTGCAGTGCAGGGACTCCTTCAGCTCACAAAATCCATACTCTGTAAACAAATGGTACTGAAAGCAAGCAAACGTGATGGATTCTTATTGCCACCTCTAACCTTGTCAACTTCTTCAGCTGGCAGATGGATTAATCCAATCAGTGTATTTTACTGGAGCCTAACAATGTGGGGGCAAGAGCAGTATAACTGAATATATAAAATCAATCCTTACTGGAACTGTTGAATTATCAGGACAATAACCTACATTAACATTTCTGTGCCAAATTATGTGATAAGTGAGTAGTCAGGAAAAGTGAAAGCAGGAATACTTCAATTTTATCCCTTTTCTGCCAGCATGCATATCTTATTTCTGCTAAACAATCTATAGAATACTTTCTGGTTGTCTACAGAAAGCTTAAGGTATTTTTATGTATGATTAAATAATCTAACAACCTATTTCCACATGTGATGGGGAGATCGGATGGGCTCAGTTAAAACTCATATCATTACCTGCTTCAACTCTTCCAGGTACCTGGACTGAATCTGTTATGCTGTTGGCCTTTTTATCACCAGACATTTGACATGCTCAAGGGTATGAATGCAATCAGCTAAATGTTGCTTATTTTTTGACAGGACATGAATAATATTTGCTTAACCAAGGAAACTACAGTTAGAAGTCATAGACTGTGCTTTAAACACAGGGTAGTATGATTCCAGCTACATCATCTTAGTGTAGATTGATTATTTTTCTATAATCTGAAACCTTTAAAAAGAAAGTTCTCAATGTCCATACTGAGGTAATTAACTTGAGTAAGAGTTTCAGCATTTGGTCCTCAATCCAAAATTGTATTTCAAACTGTAAATTTTTGCTAATGGCCTTGTCAAAATCCATGTGATGCAGAAAAAGAGAAGATATTGTGTAATTCTTTCTTCTGGCAAAAGGTCTTAGGAACCTAATGGAAATATTTGAGGGGAAAAATGCAGTGATGGACCTTTTTAGCTAGAATATTATGGCTTGGTAAATAAAATCACAAAGCTATTATTCACAGCATGTCTACTTTCTATTGATAGAACTAATCTCATTTGGGCAGGAGGGTGGGGCTGGAGAGGGGTAAAACAAGGATCTACCTCCATTTTTGTGAACAAGCCACAGTCTGTCCAGAGCTTGTGTTCCTTAGCTGAAGCATGGCTTTGCCTAGTAACTACTGTTATTATACTATGTTTCTTTCCTTGCTTTCAAATATTTTATCCAGCTCAGCACAGGCTTTAAGACCCCAGAGGGACCTAAAACTTCTAAGAGCTTTTGCAAAAATAAATGCCTCAAACCAAACAGCACCTCAACAGGTAAGTTATTTGAAGTTGGTTTCTGTCAAAGAAAATTTCAGCTCTTAAGGTGAGCCAACATTTTAGAACCATCTTATATATCCATTGTCAAATTCAAATTAATAAATTCTCTAAAATCTGTGTAAAACCAGGACAAATTATCTCTTGTTTCTGATCTGAGAGACTTTCAAATATTTTTCTTGACATTTGTTTCACCTTTTTTCATTTTGCAGGAATATATTTTTTTTCTGCTCACCTAATATACCTAGAATGGACACAATTGTTTTCATTGCATAAGTTTCAGAATCACTTCACTATTATTGTGGTTTTTTCTCATCATCATTGAAAATGTCAGAATTTATTTGGGATGATATTAGTCAACGCTTCAAGAGCATAAAAGAGAACACCGGTTATTTTTTGTTAATGAATTTTCTTCCTCCTGAGGAAGAAATTAAGTTGAAATATTTAAGGAGAAAATTTGTTCTGTCTTTTTCATGGTGATATAAGGATACAAAGCAATATTACCAAAAATAAGAGGTCTATTCTGCCTGAAATGCAAGCACAGGATAATCTGAACTTCAAGAAGGCATTGAAGAACAATTCTTTTCTGCACAGGAGGTCAAAGAGACAAAGGTACTGCATGCTTTAACAGATCCATACAAGAGAATCATCCGTTCCTTTGTGAGGAAGCCACCACCTCCAGTGTATATAAAGGCAATCAGATGTAATTCAGGAAGTGGAATGCTTCTTTTTCACTGGCAAAGCAACTCTGTCATACACGACTAATGGTTTTATTCCTTTAAAGTAAAAGAGGAGTCAGTCTTGCTCAGGTAATAATGAAATGCTTTTCTTAAACCACTCTATTCACTTTGGCAAAGGCAATTAACATTCTCCAAAAGTGGAATGCTTCATCATAGGTAAAAGAAGGTCCACACGTATAAGACAACATGCTTGCAAAAATTGGACTGATCTCATCCACCTGGTTAAAAAAGGATTTTGAAATTAATGTCTTTATACATATTAAACTTAATATGTATTAGTGATTAGGGTTTCATTTTTGTAAATGTTTTGTGGGAAGCTGAATTAAGGAAAAATGGCATATTTTGAACAAAAGAGAAGAAATTATAAGCTTACATTTCTCTTCCTCAAAGTAGAATAACTTACCTTTCAGTCACATTTATAGGTTTATAAAAAGTGTCCTGGATATTTAATTCCAAGGAAAGCCATGTTTTGTACAATATCAGTATTACGAGAAAATCCAGAAAAGTAAAGCAAGTGAGCCCCCTTGTGTCCTGATTCTCACCTAATAAAACTGCCATTCAGAGGTTCTAATAAAGTACCTTGGAAATAATTACATTTTCTATAAGCAACTATGGCAGCTAGTAAACAATCCTAAATGCTCATAAAATCAATATATAGATTTTTGGCATAAGTTAGCATATCTTGGTTTTACTCATGGATTATATAGAAATATACAGTTCCCTTCAGTCTTTAAAATTGACTGTGCTATCTCTCAGATAATTCATGGTCTAAAAAGTCCCATTGATTTTTTTAACTGAAAATGAAACCTATCATTCCACTCTCAGAATATTTTGATGATGAATATTGTCATTTCTAGGTGGATTTTTAAAATGAGTTCTTGAGTCTGTAAGCTAAATAATTTCTTGTTAAAAATTTCCAAATATAAATTTCTGATTTTGTAGATAAAATTGTGCATGAAATTTTTCTCATACATAATAAACATGATCACTGACAAAATTTCTCTTCACAAATACTAATTAACTGAAAAAATAATAAAAAAATAATTATCTGACAACCAGTATGGTAAAGCTGACTGTCTAATAAAACTGCTGAATTCTCGGGTTTTGGTTTGTTTGCAGGGGATTTTTGTTTTTGTTTTTGTTTTTATGTAACTGAAGAGAGTTTGCTGTAGAGAAGCAGATAATCCATAAACATTCAGACAACCTCAGGCAGAAAGCAAGATCTCTGGAAGAGAATGATGGGAAAAAGAGAGGAGAAAGATTAGTAAAAGACTATCAGGCCCTCTAGACGAATTCATAAGCAATAAGGAAAGGGAATTACTGACTTTGCAAGATGAGGAAGTAGCTTTTACATAAAGGAGCAACTATCATCCTATCTCACTTAGGAGAAAAGTTATACTGGTGGCAGTGAGGGATCAATGACTTAGTGCTAGTTAAAGATACAGCTGCTCTAGATTCCTCAGCAATGTGATTTTCTCATGAGGGAATAGGAGCACAAGAGGAATCAGCCACTCTTCTCTTAGCTAAAATGGTTGATCTCCGCTTATCTTTTCTCTATGCTTTTGTTAAAATTAATTCTATGCAGACACAGGTACAACAAGCCACAGGTGATAGATACATTTTGTAAAGCACAGATCTCAACAAGATTCCACTTGCAGCATTAATTACCCCCTCCACACAACTTGAAAAATTTAGGATATTTTCAAAATTAAAACACTTTATTAATTAATGGGACACTAGTAAAAGAAACAAGCAAATGCTTAATACTTGGTTCCTAAGGCAAACATGCAAATATTTTGACTCTTTTTTTCATAGTATATAAACATTCTGATGAGAAGCTTAGCTGCTGTAGCCACACACACCTGCAAAAAAAAATGCATATTTCAAACAGGCAGATCACTTGTATCATGCTACAACCAAAGTACACATATTGCACCTGTAATCATCTTATAACTCAGTTGCAAAGGCTTGGAAGTGTAAGGCTAGATGCAATCAGAAAAACTACCTCTGGATTAAGACATAAACTGAAGTTATTAAACTCTGAAAATGGGGGACTTTCTTCAAGGTTGCCTCTAAGAGATTTTTACTCATTATTAATGCCAGAAGCTATGCCAAGGTGAGGTTGCAGTCCCTGTAAGCACTCTGGCTGTGCCCAGCCACGGACTTGGTGACACCAGTCCTATGGCAGATGTTCTGCACTTGCAACTCTCAGAATCTCATTATGGCATCACCTCTCCTGTGAGCCACGAACTTATCACTAGTCCAATTCATATTTTAACAGTCTAAGAATCCACATAATTTATTTATTACAGAAAGGCTCATTAATCATCTTCTTACATCTTTTAAAGAGAAAATCCTTAGATTCTACCATTTTTTCACTAGTATTGAGCTTCTCAGTCCCCCAACATTCTTGGGGGCATTTTATGCTGACCATTTCAGCTTTCCTCAGGAGGGCCAGGGCCCCCTGCAATGAGTGGGACAAATGCAGATTATAGCCCCATGACCACTGTCCTATTTGGGTCTCTGAAGGTACACTTCTTTTCCCTCCCTGCCCACATCCTTCTGCAGACCTCTTGGGAGAGTGCAGTAAGTGCCTCTTCACCCAGTGACACAATGGGCAGATTTTCTCCCTGTTCATCTGCTGGCAAGAGATAGTTAGTTTGTCCTCCTTAAACTTCAGAGTTTTTTATGCATTATATGTATACTTTGTTAAAAAGAGTCAACCTTGTTTTTATTCCTGTAACTCACGTCCTCAGGACTACAATTGCATTTGTACATATATGTCTATGCAGGATCAACCTAAAAAATTTCTCCATAAGTGACCTCTCAAGGACTCCTATGACGAGCAATATCTAGATAAATATATAATGCAGTTCCCACTACCCTGACAATCTAAGATTATTTTCAGCTCCCAAACACCATCCATGGATTGAGGATTGTTTTAGACGTGTTAATTCTTCTTTATAGTGACCAACATGTGATCAGCCCTTGAATATTTGTCCAAACTTCTTGAATCTTGAAAGCTTGAATCTGCAATTCCCTTTGGCAGGCTACAGACAGGCACTATCCTTCAATGCTTTTCTAGTTCTTGTCTAGAAAAGATAAATTATCTTTTACCCACCCTCTTCATGATGCTCATTTTTCACTTTTTTGTCACATGCTTCCAAAACTAGGACAGACTTCAAAATATTTAAGTAGATAGAAACTTTCTAGATATTTAGAAACTATTGTGCATGTAAGTCATGCCACAGAAATCCCACTACATGATTTGGTGTATCTTGATATGTCTAAACACATAAAAATCTGCCCAAAATGTGGAAAACAATGAAAAGCAAAAACGTACTTCACTTCTATTAGCAGTACATCTTACTTTAAGCTATTATAATGGAAAGGGCTTTGCATCAGACTGGCTGAATTTACTATATAACTGAATGGTTACTAGGATCAAAAGAAAATTCTTCTCAAAGAGAATATTGACAGATAATATTTCTGAGCTTCCTTTCACTGTGGAGGTATGTTGTCTCCTCATATCATTTATAAATTACATTGATTTAAAACTGAAACAGAATAATTACTACTAGGTTATACCATGCCTTGGCCCTCATCCCCTGCCCTTCCAATTATAAGTTACCTAGGAATCCTGATGACTGTGGTGCCATTGCAAAATATAGGTGATAGTGCTGTTTTGGAAATTAAATATTGTTTCCTTTTTTTAAATTTAACCTGGACAGATATTTAGATCTACACATTTCCAATGTTGAGCCAAGGCATAAAATCTAATAAAGCTTTATTTTCCAGAGTTTTAATGGTTCTGTAGCCAGCATGTAACTCTCCCTGAGGCATCACATGTCTAGAATCTGTCTTTTGTGGTTCTACAATACTTTGTATGCCCTTTTTATGACTCCAAATTAAGAATGATTTCATAGGACCATTCCTTGTTTCCACAAGGAGTATAATGTACCAAATACTACATTTTAAGTTTCATCCACATTATCTCTCTAAGTCTCATTAACCTTTCTTACTGGTAATTTTTTTTTCTTCTCCACTTTTAAGCCTTTAATACCATGACAAAATACGAATATAATTCCCAGTAACAGACTTTAGTAATTGCCACAGAATTCCACATTACTTAAATAATTATGCACTCTAGTACGCCATCTAAACTCCATTATTCTCTGTATCACACAGATAGCTAAATCAAATTTTTAAAATCTCTTTCAGGGAAACACTGCATAGAGAATATCACTGTTTCTTTTCCTTAATTAGTTTTACAATCTTAAATGCACTACATTCTGAGAAAAAGAATATATACAAGCTGTTAACATGTCAGTCATTAAGAACGTTTATAACCAAGAAAATAGAACAAATCCTATGCTATGTTCTTTTATCAGAAAGTAAATTGACAGGTTTTTTTAAAGAAGTCACTAATTAAGCAGTGATAATATTTTTACTCTCCTCTTTCCTTTTCTCTGTAGGGATAACACAGTGTTTACTGGCAAGGCATTTGACCTTTATGCACTATGTTCTGTCCTAAATAACAGAAATAACGGAAACTAAAACAGAAGCTGAAGACATCTGAAATGGCTGAATGAATTGATGCATATTTAGGTATGCAGAAAACATGTCGGATCCATGTGTGCAAAGAAGATGAGCAATAATACAATGTCCAGATGACAGCCACTGACAAGCAGAGAATGCAGGGGTCAATAGTGAGGCCTGTTTTTCCAACATCTTTATCAGTGAACTGAACAACAACAGCAGTGCAACAGCAAGAAAGCTTTTAAGGGCACTAAACCAGGTGGAGTGGCTGACAAAATACATGGCAAATGTCAACTCTTAGTGACCTCAGAAAGTAGAGGACTGGATCAACAAAAACATCATGAGGTTCAAGAATGATGGAATCACAAAATCATGTATTTTTGAAGGGACTTTTTGAAGTTTTCCAGTCCAGCTCCCCAGTTCAGGCAGAGTCAGACTGGGTATGTTTTCTGAGAGTCTTCCTTCTCCAGGCGGAACAGTATCAGCTTCTGGGCTCTTCTCATACGGAAGATGTTCCAGTTCCTTACCACAAAGGCTTTATGCTGGACTAACTTCAGTAAGTCTGTCTTTCTCATACTCAGCCGTTCAGAACTGAACACAGTACTCCAGATGCAGTCTCACTAGTGCTAAATAGAAAAGGATTGCCTCTCCTGAAGTGATGGCAGCACTCTCCTTAATGCAGTCCAGGACACTTTTGGCCTTCTGTGCTATTAGAAAGGATTTCTGCTATCCACTGGCACCCTAAAGTTCTCTGTAGGGCAGAGAAGTTCTTTCCACACACTTGGTACTCTGAGAATCCTGGTGTCTGGAGTTATTCAACCCAGGAATAAAACTTTGTTTTCCCTTTGCTGAACTTCAAAAGATTCCTCTCAGCCCCTCTCTCCAGCCTGTCTAAGCCTCTCTGGATGACAACAAAACCTTCCATCAGCTATTCCTCACAGTTTTGTATTATCTTTGAGAACTTGCTGAGGGTTTGCTCTGTCTCAGCATCCTGGTCTTTAGTGAAGGTATTGAAGTATTGTCCTCAGTATCAACCCCTAGGCTATACCACTAGTTACTTGCCTCCAGCTGGACTTTATGATCAAAACTAAGTGGATCTGGTTATTTACTCAGTTTTCAATGCATCTCACTGTGTACTTACATAACTCAATTTGTCTGGTTATATTCGAGGATGTTGTAGGAAACAGTGACAAATGCTTTACCAGTCAAGATAAACTTCATCCAAAGCTGAATTTCATTTATATTCAAGAGGTCTTTGTTTTTTCAAGAAGATGCATTTTCAGCACTCTTTAGAAATTTGGTTCTTTTATTGCCTTAAGTTTCTCAAACAAAAGTCAAGGAAATTCCATCAGTAGGTAATTGAGAAAATTTTGAAAAAGACATTCTTTTATCTGCAAAAGTTTATCAGAATTTGAATATTGTTATTACAATAGAAAAGTATATGCACCACATCTTAAGGAAAAAATAGACCATTACTGGTATTTATATATGTGAACTTAACAATTCAGGGTGTTTACAATCCCATTTATATTAAAAAGGAGTACAAGTACACTTCTTTCTCTTCCTGTTTATCCAGATATAGATACCTTTCCAAAGGTCCAGCTCACTGGTCACCACCAGCAAATCCTTTCTCCAGTTTAGGAATATACATGGGATGAGATTCCTATGTAGACAGAAGGAGCTAACACTGATTCCTACAGATGCTGCATGCAGTGTGTAATTCATGTAGAATTCACAGTTGCAGGATGCTGTGAACTCTAAAAGTATGTTCAAGTAGACAAATTAATGTAAGAAAAGGGCAAGTAGGAAGAGACAGTGGGTGAAATGGAATACCTTGCTCAGGAAAGCAAGAAAACTCTGAGAAGTTGTGTGATGTGCAGGATCAGTCTGTACATCTTTTGTTGGTTACAATATTTCTCTAGAAATCTACTACCATCTCCAGTAATATCACTAATACTTTGTATTTTAATCTTATCAGCATCATGGTTTATTGTTGTTATGCTTAATAGAAGGAAGAAAAAAAAAAAAGAAGAAGGAGAAACAAAAAAAGCAATAAGAGAGCTTGAATAATATTGCTGAATTCAGTAGGACTACTCAAATACAAGTTAAGAATGTGCATATATAGTGCATGGGATATGAGCGTTTTTCATGTTTAAAGTGCAGGTATTTATTTGTTCAAAAGCTAATATAAATAAAAAACGCTATAGCATCAAAATTCTACATCATAGATAGATGGTACTTCCTTTTTATTTATTTATTTTTAACAGGAAAATACTTAATTTGACTTTAAATGAATATGGTTGTAACTGCAGCTCAAATCAGAAATTGATTGTATCACCTCTGTTGAAAGCAAAAGGGTTTTCCAAGGTCTGGTTCCACAGATGGCTGAACTCTGAGTGGTTTGTACTGCTGTATTGTAGGAATTTTGAAAACAATCATTATTTCTTGTTACCATTCTGTGACAACATTTTACATTGCCTTCAAAATAAAGATTTTGCTTGTCAAAAGGTGATTTGATTTCATTTTCCAATTCACGTCCACATAATATTCCAATAGAATTGTCTCTTTTGAAGAAAAAGTCTCCCATTTTTATGATGAAGTGCAAGATTATATGCTAATTAAGGTCATATATTCTGTTATTTAAAGAGAAAATTAGGAGTGGTCAATGTCTTATGTTCTGTCAGACATTAACTGATACCTAAAATCAGCACACATATATATGGATTGATAAAATAAGTTAAATCATTAATCTGCAAGCCATGCAAAGTTGCTTATAATATTGAAAAAACAATGAAAGATAAAACGTGAGTGTGAAAAGACAGGGGAAAAAACACTATATTCTTTTCTAGTTTACCAGTGAAAGTATTAGTAAAGGTAATGAATATGAATCTTATTTATAGTTAAGCCTACTTATGTCATTTTAACTTGTTAAAATGGCAATGTTTTTAATATTCCTTACTGATGTTAGCACTTATGCAGAAGGAAAAGTAGTAGTCTATTCGAACTTCAAATCACAGAACTATTACTGGGAAATAATTAGGCAGGTTATGCCTTTTTTGTCTCCATGAATTCTTTATGCTTTGATGTCACAATTTCTTACATCATCATTATTATCATTGCAAATTTTCATTATTCATAAACTATGAAATAATAAGAAGGCTTCATTACACCACCAATGCAAAACTGTTCACTTCGGTTACCAATCCAAGAATGAATCATTCTTACAGAATTCAAACTTCATGATAGGTTTTTCGATACAGAATATTAAAACCAAAGTAACGTCTGTAATGCTGTCTTTGTATTTTGTTAAAAAAAAAAAACTGCAGGAGTATTTTGTAAAACAAAACAGATTTCTATTTATATGTAATTCAGTGTTCTTTTTAATGACTGGTTTCAACAAAAAATTTAGCTCAGCATTTATGATAAGCAAAGCTTAAGGACTATGTTTTCTGCCAGTCAGTGTGGTCATCAGAAGCATATGCTTCATGACTAAGGTTAATAAAAAGGTAATTCTTACACATACTGCAGTAATAGCTGAGCTTTCTAACTCTATATGAGGACCTCCACATCTAAATTTACCTATGAATAAACATGACATAAACTAGACTTATCTTGTAAATGCAACTTAACAGATCAAGGACAGTGTCTGGGCCATACTAGCCCATTTTACTCCTGAAATCAGGTGTTCACTATAGTTACTCTTTGTCCTAATGGGGGGGAAAATCAAATTATAGTAGACTATGCTAAACTGGTACACAGTCCACTTACTTGAACTTACATTATTTACCATTCTTTAATTCTCTTTAACATTCCCAGATATAAAGTAAGTTTCTGATTGCAAGCGAACATATTTGGGCTCCTGTGTCCTAGATTTAGTTTTTATTGTATTCTAAGATTCTGTTTACTACTCTACAAGTGTAATTTATGTGGTTTTCCTTGACCTATTAGGTCACTTGTATTTTCCCTTAAGAGTCAAAATCTGAGAAAGAAATCCAAAGGTATCATGAAATGGAAAATTACATGGGGTTTTCATTTTAAGTATTTTTTGTTTGATTTCAATGAAAGATATAAACTGCATTTCTTATTTTACAGATATTAAATTAAAAAAAAAATAAAATAATTTGGGAAAGAACTCTCAATGGAACAAATGTAAGAACACTTGTTTTTCATGTGAATTCTTCAACTACTAAGTTAGGAAAGAACAGATGCTTCTTCTGTTCTCACTTCATGATACCTTCAATTTTGAATGTTCATCTACAGAAGTATAGGCAGTCCTCAGTCTTGATGATCTTTTCAGCCTGAACAGGGAGGGTACAAGCATAACCTTGAATCCTTCTTTTTTTCCCATACTCAGGAGAAGGGAGCAATTTAACGAGACCTTGCACTTCATGCTCACATTGATACTGGGGAATGAAAGGAATTGATGTATGCACTGCTTTTTTTCACAGTGGAGAGCAAATGGTTCCTTACTCTGAAAGAGTGGTTATTAAATGTCCATGATCATAAAAAGATTCAAGGTAAATTGTCCCAAATAATTTAAGTGCCTAACCTTTCAGGAGAGGTAGAATTTCAAGGAAACTTGCATACTTAGCATTTTTTCTTGACTACCTCTATGTCACCAGATATCTAGTATATAATTTGGACAAGAAACTCTCCTTATACACTGAATAAGTTACACAGGCACCTGCATTTAGATTTTGGATTTTGGATTTTGGATTTTGGCTTCGATGTGTAGAAAATGAATCATCAATTAATTTGTCTTGATGGCATCAACTTTCTGTTTTGGATGGTCCGTTATAACTTTTTAGCCAAATTTATTTGAATACATTAAAGAAAAAAAAGTATACCAATGCATTTAGCATTTTTATCAAATCAGTGAATGAAATTGGGTGGGGGGGGGAAAGAAAGCAAAATTGCATTTTAAGTTAAGATTTTTCACTGCGAGCTGTAAAATCAGTTAGTGCAGTAAATTATGTAAATAATTTCCCCTGAAACAGACAAACAGGTTTTAATTTTAAATAAAGGGGAACAGGTTTAGATCCTTTAAAATGCAGTCTTTTCTTTTCTTTTTTTTTTTTCTTTTCTTATTTATTTGGAATGAAATATGTTAGGAAAAAAACCCACTGCAGTCTGTGTTTCAGCATTTTTCTTTTGCTTTTGACCGTTTCTAGTTTCTAGCAGATAAATAAGCAAAGCCAGAATTACTTATGTTTGTGAGTCTCATGTAGTTATTCTGTAACAGTAAATTGATCTAGTTTTTGAGGGACAAAAGGTGCAAAGAATCAAAAATAAAATAAATGAAAGCAAACAAAAAAACACCCTTTCTGTTGGGTTATTTTCACAGAGTAATTCTAGGAAATTCTGTCCCTTTTTCTTTAGTTGACTTTATCACGTTTGCTCTGTATGTCACGTTTTCAAAAGAAAAGAAACTATTTTTCTTTCTCCATTTTCTTGGTCTGCTAGGAGAATAGCCAAAGCTATTTTTCAGGTTTAACAGTGTAACTTACACAGTCTTGGTATAAGGCTGTGATTCTTCGTTTGATTCTTTGACAGTTGTTTTCTGCATTGTTTAATGCCGCTAGGAAAAAAGAGGAAACTTTAATCACCCACTGAGATAGATTTCTATCCAGCTGGATCTCAGGTTGACCAGAGACATTGCCTATCAAAGACAAGGAAAAAAGATTGTCCTGGAACTGTCAAAAATCTTCACATTTACAATCGATCCTTGAGGGAAAAACCTTTTTCTCTCTGTTTTTAAAATGTTTTCCTCTGGCCTTTCTTGTTAATGTATGTTCTCTGATCATAGTTGACTTTGAAAACTGATCGGTAAAAAAAGGGAAAACATTCCTTTTTGAATAGGCTACGAGCAGTTTGTTGTAACCCAGTTTACACTTTTACCATTGAAGAAATTGCTGGGAGAAAAACGTAAGTTTGTAATTTGGGTAGTCTGCTCCCAAATTACAAACTTACAAATGGAAGACCATTCAGAAAGGAAGCTTATGCAAAACGGTGATACTAATACCAGCTGATATTAAACTAAAAGAAATTTCTTACTACATGATGTGATGGAGACACAAAAATAGAACAGATAACAGCCCTGTCTTGACTTAGAGCTGGTGAGGCCAAACGTGAAGCACATTGTCCTGTTCTGGGCTCTCCAGTATAAGAAATGCATGGAATTACCAGTTTTACCATTGAAAAGCCACAAAGCTTACTAAGGGACTGAAAACACCTCGTCAATGAGCAAAGGATAAGTGTGCTGGGATGCTTCATCATGGAGAAGAGAAGGATCAGGAGGAATGCCATTGTTGTGTACAAATACCTGAGGATGGAGGCAGACTCTTTGCAGTGGTGCTCAATAACAAGACCAGAGGCAATGGCCACAAACTCAAAACCAGAAGTTTCCACATGAACATCAGAAAACACATTTTCACTGAGAGGGTGATCCAGCAGTGGAGCAGATGGCCCAGAGAGGTTTTGACGTCTCCATCCTTGGAGATATTCAAAAGCTATCTAAATATGGTCCTGGGCAATCAGCTCTAAGTGTGTGCTTCTGTACATTGATATTTATCTCCCTTATATCACCCCCAGCACTTAGAAAGTTATACAAAATCCAGGAACTGACCCAGCTAAAACAGAGCCCACAAAAAAAAAACCAAACCAATATAAAACAAACAACAAAAAAAACCCAAACAAAAACCCAATGAAACAAAAACCCAAACCAAACAAACAAACAAACAAAAAAAAAAAAAACCAAACAAAACAAAAAAAACCTGAGTTTATTTTCTGCTACATCTAATTCAGCGATTTTGCAGACACAGAAATATAGTGCCCAAAGAAAGAGATCAGGGGCTAAAGGAGAAGAGGAAAGGACGACTTAGCAACATGTGTGGTAACCAGCTGTGAGACAACACAGCCAGTTTTATTGTAGCCACAGTGGGATCTAACAGGCAGTCCTATCCTTTACCACCCAGTAAGTGTGCAGTATAACGAGCATGTAATAAGCCAGGAGCAGAGAATAAAACCATCCATAACCATATGAAAGACAGTTTTATTACATTCCCAGACCCAAAGGTACTGTAGAGTCAGATGTAGAGACGTCCCAATACATACAGTCAGCTTCACTTTAGCAAGGGTTATTAGTTCTGCCTCAGTCCCAGCTTTGCAGGGCTCACACAGCTTCTTTCAGAGCAGCTCAACTGTTTCTCCTAAGCTCCAGAGTCAGAAGGGCTCATTACCTGGGACACTGGAAAAATACACAGAGACAGCTCATGCTGTGACTGCCCTAGTAAACTTGATCAAGACTTGGTGCTCTGGAGACCAATGCCAAGAACAGCTGACATTGAAGCAGAGCTAATAAGCTATGCAACTTTGAAACTGCTGGTGCGTTTGGATCTGTTTCTGCCATCCTCCTCCATGCTTATTGCAGGAGCACAGTGGAGTGGTATCAGAGCCTTTTAGACTTAAGCTGCCTTTGGAAGCAATAAACTTCTAAGGCATAATATATATGTAATGTATTGCAGCTCTGTAGCAGGACATCTAAGAGCTTACCTATTGTTTGTTAACTGATAACTCAAACAAGACAAGCTGTCTCCCAGTGAGATTTTTTGGCACCAGGGGTTAAGATTGGTCTGGCATCTCCCAACTTCCAATAAACATCTTACTCTTGAATGAGATTTGACAAGGTAAGATGGATTTCTGACAGAAAGACATTCACTTTAAAACTGTAAAAGCCACACCAAACTTCCAGAAAGCAGAAGGCCTCTCTATATATTTTCCTGCAAATATGTGGATTTTCTCCCATGACTGAGAATGCCTATTTCACAGTTACTTCCCCAGGGATTAAGTGAAGGAATCTGTGTACATTATTGTCATTTCAGTAGTAAGTTACATTTGATTCTTTATCAGTACAATTTATTTTGCCAGCTTTAATGTAGGCACCCTGCTATAGTGCACTATTTTATGTAGTACTGTAACATAATAGTAGTCCTTTTCATCTTACACTGTGTAGTAAGAAATTATGATCCAGACCTTTAATCTATTATCTTTTGTCTGTCCATTTGTCTTAATAAATAACTCATATTTTATAAATATATGTAATTTACCATCATTAATTTACCATCATTAAAACCTGTGGGACACAGTCACAAAACTTAGACCGTTGATAGTCTGAGGCTAAGATAAGATCCAACCTCCCCTGGACTTCGCCCTCTAAGAAGAGTTTCAGAAAGCAAGGGGATATCCTTGGCATCTCACGATTCAGTGGCAGTTTATCATTAAATTTTGTCCAAAGCTCCCACTCCACCCATGACAGGCTCCTTTATAAAAAAGGCCTTTTCCATGCCTGCCCTGGAGTGTTTCTTTCTATGCTTCCCACATTACCATTCACTTGCTCCCAGAGCAAGAAAAATAAGCAGATAGAACAACCGTCAAAAGAAGGGAGAAGTTTCAAAAGAAGGAGTAAGAGAAAAAATGAACAAAAGAAGAAGTTGAGCTGCCAAATAATTGTATGCAGAGTGAGAAACCCTGAAACTGGCATTAGACACAAGCATGAATATGCTAAAAGACCTTAGTGGATGAATCTGAGAGAAGCTAATCCCATATAATTCCAATATTTCCGCTAATGCAAAAAGTCTTGATAAGGTGATAATGTAATTAACAGCTATTATTAATTTCATGCCTTATTTTTATTTTGTCTAAATACTTTTTATTAGAAGCTATTTACTTACTGCTCATAATCCTCTTTTCTTGCTTCTCAGAGGTTTGGGCTTTTTTAACTTTGGTTTCCCCTAATCTTTCTAATTACTTTTTAGCTGTCCTTGGTTTTATTTTAGAAATACTCAGCTGTGGCCATTTTAACTTTTTCTTTTTACTTCTTTATTCTGTTTTCCTATAAGGATTTTTTTCTATTCTTTCTCTCCAGTCACTTTTTCTGTCATATCTTTTGTCCTAGCCTTTCTTCAATCTCTAGCTTAGAGATTTTCCCCTATTCCTTTTCATTTTTGAAAAGATTCAGGAATGAGCTAGGATGGATAGAGAAAAGGATTTAGCAATACAGATGAAAGAATAAGGTGTGAAATCTGACACAGACCTCTAAAGTTTGTCAGCTCCCCTAAGAGCAGGAGACAAAAGCATATCTTAGCATTCACTGTGCTGCATTAAAAAAAAAGTAATGTTCCTATTTATGTGTAGATCCATAAGAGCTGAGAGCAGTAGCCTCCCTAACCTAGCCAGTAGGAGAGTAAAAGTATCACTGGGTTCTTTTTCCACTGCTCCTGAGACAGAGGGACATCCAGATTCCTTACATTATATAAATATTGTATCTGAAGATGCATTATCTTCTCTTCTGCACTCATGATTTGTCACCACAGAAGTCAGCTGATGTGTACTAGCATGTAGCCAAGGTAAGTAAAACAGTTTCCTAAGTTTCAAGAGTGTAATTCAGGCAGCTGTGACATAAGGTAAACACACATAACCCAAATTTCAGCTGGAAAATGAGTCAAGCATATAAGTGAAGGCAAATGGGAGTGACCTTTACATTCAAACATCTCAGAGGCGTTTTTGAGGAGTTAGCAGCCCTGTCAAAATTGTTCCCACTGCTTTCTATGAGTTTTTAAGTCACATGAGTCAGACTATCAAATACACAGAAAAAAGCTATAAGGAAAATATTTATTCTCTACATATGGGTTTTCTACGAAAAGCAAATCTGGTATTTGAGAATTTTTTGACCTAGAAGACAAAAGCAGAGAAAAATGATGTGGCCATATATCAGTAATGAACTTGTTTGTCTTTGACAGGAGTTACTTCTATCTTAAACTTTGGAGTTGGTTCCAGGGTAGAAGTCACTGGTGGGCAGTGCATCCATAGAACTATTTACTGAGAAAGGATAGAAACAGCTAATGCAACAGGAAGACTGAGTACATGACCATGCACTAGATTGCACAGCATGAGATCTGACTTCTGCAGGGACAGAAAATATCACTGGATGGGAACACACACGGTTCAAAAACTCAGTGCACTGCTGGAGAATCATTGCATTCCAGGAAGATGCTCTTCTTGGGAAATAACTTGCAGATAGCATCAAATAATGTATCTCCAGAAGGATATATTGTCTGCCTTTAGGTTCTTGTAAAGTTCTGATTGCTGGCATCAAACAAAGAAGCAAGACTAACTTAAAATTGCTAAACAGAAATTCCTTGTCATATATAAATATGTGCTTAAAATGAGTTTGTTATATAATTTTCCATTTTCAAAGACAGTGCAGTAAAACAACTAAACTTAAAAAGAATCACCAGTAAGTTCAAATAACAAGCATCATTTAGCATTGTATTAACCATAACAAAAATATAAGGAAATAGGAATATATGGGCAACAAAAATTATAGCACATAGTCTAGATACCTGAATCAATTGAAAATAAGTTCAGAGTTCCTATAGTAATTAATTTGCACTGTTATGGTCAAGTTAGATAAAGTTATCAGCCAGGCTAAAACAGTGCCAGTGAGACTTACAAGGTGCTTAAGATGATGTAAAATAATGTCAGGGTCAATGGTATCTGGAGAAGATGTTAAATTGAGTAAAATGAGCCATGAAAGGACATTGTTAACAGCCTGAAGATGAAGAACATTACAAATGTTTTCAAGGGCAACGTTGACAGAGCATTCCCATTTTACTTTAGCACTATTGTCAGGAGATAGTAGGTATGCAAGTGAATCTCTGTGTTGTGATTTTTATTTTTTTTTTTTTTGAGCACCTCTGCAGGAAGAATAATCAGTTCTCCTTACTGATAAGTCTTAAATGTCAAAAGTGAATGTGCCTGTAATATAAGGTATTACCCCCACTAATAGGAAAATAAAAATTAACACATTATAAAGTAAAGATAGATACAATAGAGATAAAAAATTTGAAACATCACATAGTAGAAATACAGGGAAAACTTTCTCCATTCTTGAAATAGCTTAAAATAAATATTACTGAGTGCTGTTTCAAGGGGGAAAAAAGATTTACATTAGAAATGTAAAAGATGTCATAGAAAATAAATGGTTTGGCATTGCTAACAGCTTTTTCTGAGTGGTGAAAAATTTATATGTGTTATAATCTATGTTCCCAGAGAAAAGGAAATATTAAAATCTGGTGTTGGGTTTTACTTGTCACTGTTTACAGCAACATGAATAAAGCATTCACAAAAAACACAATAACTACCAATATTCTCACACAGTAGTTGACAAGAATTTCCCGAGTTTCAATTGATTTAGACACTAAAAATCATTAGTGACTTTGAAAATCCTTGTCATTATCCTTATTTGGATAATTGAAAATAAATATCTAGAAAAAACTTCATCGAGAAATCAATCTAAACACATAAGTCAGAAAACATCCGTCTTTTCTTAGTTATATATCCTCATACATTACAGTGCTTTGAAGAAAATGTGGGATTGAATTTATTCAGAAATAGAGCAAAGTACAGTTCCTTGAAAGAATTATTTAATATTGGTGTCGTAGTAGCTAAATCATAGTCAAAACACCAGGAAAATTAGAATATATTGCATCAGACAGTCGATAGCAGTAGAAAAGAAGTAGATATTTTAAGGATTCATACACAGTAATCGGAAAAGAAAAAGGGGGTTGGGGAACGGGGTACTTGTGGTTATTTTTACAGTTTTTATCTACCTTTCTTCCTCTGCCTGCTTTTCCCCTGCTCCAGTGTGGGCTCCCTACAAGCCACTCTTCTTTCAGAGTATATCCCCCTGCTCCAGTCTGGAATCATCCACAGGCTGCAGTGTAAATATCTGGGCCCCTCTCCATGGGTTTCAGAGGCATACCTACTCCACAGAAATACCTGCTTCTCCATTTGTATATGGGTAGGGATAAAATCACGATGGTTTTTATATTGTTATGTCACATCCATATGCGAATTTGAGGGGGTTTTTTTTCATAGCCTACTTATTTGGTATAAAGGTAATATGCATGTAAGACCAAAGCAAGAAGCATTGACATTGAAATGAAGAAAATAAAATCTTCTCTTAAAAATTCTGTTAACAGATATGAGGGGAAAACCCTGAGGAAGCAAGGACCTTCAGTTCCTTCTCATGTGGTATCTACAAACAATGGAAATAAGTGCTTTATATAACTCATACCTTGATAAGTATGTTTTTGCCAGATAAATAGCAGTGTTGCCTTTCATTAATGACGACAGAGTTCACAGGACGCTCATACACTGTTTAGACAGTAACAATGTTTAATGTAGTCATCATGAATTCTCAGACTTGCAAAATTTTATTCAAGTACCTAATTTTAGTAGTGAAAAACATGTTTTTATATTAAAGTGTCCACACAATGAGGCCTGCCATACCCTTTTTAACATACAATAAATAAAAATCAGTACAAATTACTGGACTTTCTCTGAATCCTTAACAAGTAACTTTGAGAGTAGAACAAGTGTATGTATTTTAGAACAAGTGTATTTTCTCCAGTGGCAATGTTCTTTGTGTGAAAATTTAATAATATTTTTGCTTATTAAATATTTAATAACTTTATTAATATATCTCTCATGTTTTATTGTCAGAATAATTTTAGAGATTATAATGCTTTTTGTTCTGTTTAATTAAACTACATCTCAGCTGATATCCTCAGTTTCTTGTAGAAAGTCAATAGACTAAGGAAAACATCTGGGTTTATAATAGAAATATTGACAAACCATTAAATACAAAGATGCTGTTGGGAATCTCTCTTTTTCTTTTAGACTTTCTCAGTAGTAATTTGTCCTTTGACAATGAGTTTTACAATAGGAAATAAATCTGAAATGTGTTCATTTTGATTTCAATAGAGAATTTGATATCAAGACTGCAGAGGAAACAAATTAAACCAAAAGATAAAAATCGCATCATGGCAACGGGTTGTCAGTTCTTTCTACTTTTATTACACATATAGAGATCTGAAATACCTTTGGAGACAGAAATTTATTATCCAAGCCTTCATTGAACCATGAAGAGCCAGAAAAGATCTAATACTAGAACAGAATGATTAGAAGTCAGAAAGGTCTGGACAATTTTATTATTTCTAACTGGTCACAGTCTCTTCAACTATCCCTTTTTTGATAATTTTTGAGTATAGTTTTGAACACTGGTTGAAAAAGCAATGATTTGCCTTACTTTGTGCTGTGGCTACACCTGTTGTCTGCCAGCCCAATAGTCCATCCCCACTCCAGGTCTGCATTGCCCTTTCCTATTCACTGCAATTATTTCCAGATAAAGCTCAAGCTGGAATTCCTGACCGTGTGCATGCTAAATGCACAAAGCACAAACCTTTTCTGTGTACTTGTATGGAAACATCAGGATACCACAAGACAAAGCAAAAACAGTTAAGTAATAAGCATAGTATATAAGCATTGTACCGAGAATTTAATTAATTCTACTGCATGTATAAAAGGAAACCTCAAAAACCATTCTAGTGAGCAATTTGAGGGCATCATCCCTATTACTGGAAAAGAGATTTTAATTATTTTTTTACAAAGTCAATAGAATTTCACTGATCTGAGGAGCCATCCTCTCATTCATCTGAAGAATGCTTTGAAAAAATAATGCATTTACCAAATGAGTTTTTCTTCCTGCATAATGATGACAACAGGATTATAATTTTACACACATGGGAGCTGTATTACGGTTTATACCTTTCATGTAAACATGCATATCTTTACCATTATTCATCTTTAAATTAATTATTTTTTAAAGTCCAAACTCCTGAAATTTAAAGACAAGTTAAAATTTTCTATATTGATTTAGTTTTTTGCAATGTAATAGGTGCAAAAGGAATCCTGGGAAGAAAAAGAACTCCCATACTTCCCAGTATGAGCAATTAAAAGAAAAAATTGAAATATCAGAAACTGAGCACTTCTTATTTTCTTCTATTTGATATTTTCAATCTTATTGTATAATATATCTCAATGACAAAATTTAAACATTTCTGAAAAGCAAAAATTATGGTAATGAGTTATCAGAATATTTTTTAATTATTAATTTTCTTTATCATAGTTTGGCATGTGTAGTTTAAATTTCACCTGATTCATTTGTATTACTGGCCATTGTTGTCATTACTGTCTAATTAATCTTGGTTCTATCCTTAAAATACATTAGAAATTAAAGATTTCCTGTGATTCTTTAATGAAGGTTTGATTTTAATTATATTCACTTACTATGTAAATTGGGTCTAAATTACTCCATTTATTAATAACATATCTGGGTATGCAAAATAAATGTGATTTAAATTTCATTAAACATGCTTGCAGTTTTGAGCTTTTACAGAAATGAATATTTAATTATGTCACAAATTAACAGATTGCTTTACTTGGTACAACAATGTTTCTTGTTAGCTGATTTAAACGTTTACAAATGTGGTACAGATGTGGGCACTTCTCTCACAACTAACAGGAGAAAAAATCTATGAAGTTAATTTTCATTTCCAAATGCAAATTAGGCTACACTGATTTCCCCATTGAATTGCAATCTGTAATCATATTAAATTTATACTATGTTCCTTCATGCTTTTCTGAACTATATTTTCTGATGCACACTTGTTTCTAGTGTGTGAATCAAGAGTTTCTAACAATGTTTCCCATTATTTTGACTTTTCAAATCAAATACTTAGGATTTAATTTTTTTCAGACCTTCAGAATCTTTGAGTTGTATTTCAAGAATTGAAAATGAGGACAGATTATATGTCAATAACATAATACATACAATTCAAAATGAAAAGTTAACAAATCTAATCTTCTGTTAGCTTATTGCAATAAAGAAGAGATGAAGCAACAGTAAGTCTTTCTATTTCTATTGCCATTTCTTTTTAAAAATCTGAATTCAGTTGATAAATATTAAGTATAACTTCTGGTTATATTCTTATTTTCAAAAACCAGAAAAGATGCTCAGAGACGTTAATAAATTTGTTTGATGCTTTAAGGGAAACTAGTGGCAGAACTGGCAATAAAATGCCCAAGTTCTTTAATTGTTAGGTCACACAAATGCTTGGCTGAAACAGGAAAACTTCCCTCTGATATATGTAGACAAGGCTGCACTTTACATATTTGAATCTGTTCCAGAAATAAACCTAAATATTTTGTATATTTTTCTTTAACCTTTATTCTATCTGTAATGGGAAAGGTCTTAATCCTGCAAAGATTTTTTGCAAGGTTTTACATAGCATGAAGTACTGCAGGGAAGTCACGGGAGGAACTCACAAAGAATAAAGCTCAGCATATGTAAATCTTTCATAAACAAAGCCAAAGCTTCAGTACCCCAGTCTTCTGGGTGCTGCAAAGTATTTCTATGTTGCTTTTTATAAAAATATTTTCAGAAAGTGGCTATATTATAGTGACATGGTAATTAATATTTAATTAATTTCATTTAATTAGAAACTGAAATAAGGTGTCTGTTCTATATATCTGCCTTAAATCAAATGAATTCATCATGATAAATCCTATTAGACCACATGACTAATAAAGGCACAATTAGAAGACATGAAATTCTGGTGAAATTTTGTTTCAACTTTCAAAGCAAATGGAAGAAGCCTTACAAAGCCTTTATATCTCCATTACTAATATTAGTGGAGAACTGATAAGAATTATTCAGCTACTATTCAGCTATGGAGCAGGGAAGTGGCAGATAAAGCAGCTTTTCTCCTATCTCACAATGTTCCAGTCCTCAAATCCCCCCATTTCTAAAAACTCTCCTGTTCCCTGATGTATATATTTGATTCTGTATAGATAAGAGAAAGTTCAGTCAGGGCATGTCTGCCTAAAGCTCACTGTGTGCAAAACAGCTATTCACTCTGCCTGCTTTTCCAGCTTAGCTGACTCTGGTAATTTCCCCGTTTTAGCTAAAAGTTAAATATGTCACCCAGGCATGATCAGACCTACTTGTTCTGAGGAGATGGACCCCTGCCTCTTGAACAGAACAGCACTGAAACTCTGAGCAGGCACCTATTTTGTGTTTTGGAAAAATAGTCTCATGGTAAAAGTCTGCAATGTGGGAAAAACTTAAGGTTTCCCCCTAAGTTTAAGAGTGAAGATATAGCAGAATGGTGACTTGGAAGTGTCAATGCATTCCCTTGTATGCAGTTTACATTAGATGAACAGTGAATTAAAGAAAAACATTTTCAGGAGTCATGATTTGTCTGTGTACTACTTCTGTCTTTTTTTCCCTTTTTTTTTTTTTTGTTACTCCACTCCATTATACTTGGTTACAGCAAGGCATTGATTCAGTGTCAGATAAAAAACCAGCCCAAAATAGAATTTTTCAGTTTTCAGGAGGAAAGATTCAAAGAACTAGATCATTATGCGGAGGGTGGGCAGTCCTGCCTTCATGCTGTTTATTACATCACTCTCTTTGGTGTATTCCCTCCTCAGAACAGGGCTCATTCCCTAAACGCCAACAGGACCATTCTGACATATCTGTGTTCCCAGCAGTCAGTGCAGATTGGATGGCTAAGGAACGATTATTCTCTGCTTTTAGATGTACCTTCTTCCTTCCTTGGACTTTACAGGGAGTTTAGGAGGGATTTTTTTAAAGCAGATTGATTCACCGCCGTTTGGGAACACATCAAACATTTTAGTTAGATGCTAAACTTTAGTTAGTAATCATGAGCAATGATTATTTTCACTAGTCATGTAAAATTGGATTCCAAGACTTCTTCAAGTCACAGTAATATAGATCTTCTTATCCTGTGTTTGCAGCAGAATAATACAGGTTTAACTCAAATTAGATTTTAAATAGAATCTCACAGCAATTACAGCAGGAAAAATTAAAATTATGCTGCACTTATGTGCTTAAGTACTGCTGTATTTAAACAACGAAAAAGTAATTGGGAGATCTATATATGGACAGAAAAGAATCAGAACTATTGGAGTAGTTTTTTAAAAACCTTTAGTTTTTATATTATTAAGTGAAGTAAAACTAAACTTCAAAGGGTTGTCTAATTAATTTATGTTTAAAATTAGTGTCATTTTAGAGTTATTTTTTCTAATATTTAATTTTGCCTGTTCCTCTATGGTTTTGGCTACTGTTTTTAGCTATTAATTGCAATACACTGAAAATTCTTGGTGGAAAACTGCTACATGAAAATAACCTAAATGTCAATAACCTGTATTTCTATCTGCGTATCTGATTCTTGTGTTTGATATTATGAATTTTAGATACCCGGTGCCAGCATGCTCAGAAGTAGTTGCTATCCTTTTCAAACTGGAGATTTTCATTAATAAGTCTGTGCTTTACATCCTTCTCTTTCATTTTTGTTCTTATCTATTCTATTTTCATTAGAGAAATGTCAGATAAAAAAGAATAATAAACCAAAATCAAACAAATGTATCTATATTAAAAAGTGCGACATTACTCCATCTAAAAATTCTGTACAAGAATTTCAAAGGAAATCAGGGTGGCTTATTCAGATTTTAGCAACTTAACAATTCCATATTTAACAATCACTGGATAAAGTTTCTAAGAAAATAAAGGAGCCATGACTTAATATTAGTATAGCTTTAGATTCTATATCTAAAAGTACATTTCAAGCCACCAATTGGAAAAGGTGATGTGGTACTACATATTATTAAGCAGTCTTTCAGGTCCTAATACAACTAATTTGTTACAGATGTTACTTTTGAAATGTCATGTAAGAGCTGGGGGTTTTTTTATTATTATTACTATTTTCAAAAATGTCCAGCTATTCTTCCTGTGAATTTATCATCAGTTACTTTCTGTTTTACTTTGTATAGGGTATGCTGGTTTTATTTATTTTTAAAGGTGAGGTCTGAAAGATATTCCACGTACAGGAGATGCTGGTCACAGCCTGCTGCTTTCCAGGAGAGCTCAAAGGCCTTAGGACAGCTGTTTATAGGGCCATAAGACAATTGGCTTTAGTCTCCTGTCAATTTGCATCCTGGCTGTAATCCAAGATGGTAATTTCTGGAATTTTTCGAAAGTCTAGTAACGATAATACTGTTCCACTCTAGCTGTGACTCAGTTAAGCAGTGTTCCAAGGCTATCAGGAGATGACTGATTCTCTCTCATCCCATTCCTTGGTTAGGCAACAGAAGCTCCTGGTACAAAAGTGTTTCTGATAATCTCAAGGGGAAGAGCATTACCTGAGAGTCATTTATCAAGGCCAAGGCTAACAAGAATTTCTGACAGTATAGAGAAGTCTGTATTGGGGGAGATGGGGTGCACTGTCACAGTGCTTTAAACTACATTTTTGTGGTCAGGATACAAACGGAATTATATTCCATTGGGAGCAGATTGTCAGAATCGACATAACTAAAATGCCCTCTGTAGAATAAAATACAGTTACTGTCTTCACTCTGAAATTAATCTTCCTCAGTGTTAGACCCATAATAGCACGTGCCCTTAATCACTGACACAGAACCCCTCCACAGACTTATCACTTGCAAGCGTTAGATGAGAGCAGGATGGGAATAGATTTCCTTAAAAGGATGGCATTGCCGTCATGTCTTCTGGATATGAGCATATCAGTTCTGCAAAGACAAAGGTGTGATCTAATAATGGCATTAGAAGGAATCAGGGAAGAAAACTCATTTATAAAATATTGCTCAAGATGGGTAGCCCCAAAGGGGAGGCTGTAGGACATAAATCTTTGGCTTTGTCACATTCATAACAGTCTCAAAATAAGCATAGGAGAAATCCGTGTGCCTGTGAATTACCAGTTTATGTAATTGCTCTTGTACAGATCCCAAAAACTATGGCATAAGGAACAATGACAGAGTCTGAACCAGGAGCTCAATGCAGTTGACTCCAATTGAGAATATAAAGAATTTTAAATGCATATTTAGGTGGAGGAGATGGGGGTTTTGTTTATTTGCTTGTATGTTTGGTTTTGGATCAAATTCTGCCCTAGTTACAGCTCTAGCACCTTGAACACTTTTGTTGCAAGTAGTTTGGTCCAAAGATAAAGACATTATATATAATTTACACACATAGATTCACAGGTAATTGGAAGTGGTCACTCATTACTTCTCCAGCACAGTAGCAAGTTTTACAACCCCACCAGGAATACCATTGTCCAATATTACTGGGTGTCCAATCTACATCCTTAATTTCCTTTCAAACATTTATTTCCACTCCTTAGTGTTTTTCTCTTCATTCTAACACAAGAGCTCATGGAATTGGTCCTGGAATATAGAATCATTTGTTTTCAAGTGGCATTCTGCTGTTCAGTGATCTGTGTGAAACTAACCAGTGGTTGAAATTCAATTCCTGCAGCACAATTGCTCCACAAAAAGTGCAACTATCATCAATTTTATCAGAGGGATTACACAAACCCTTAGAGACAGTGTTAACACTGTGCTATCTTTCTGTCAAGCACCTTGCAATATTATTTCCTCTTTGTGTTACTCTGTAAATACATGGAGGACTACATGGCTATACTGCAGTAAACTGGAGTATACATGGATACTACTGAATGTTGCCAACTTGTCAAACTACAAACCACTGCAAGAGCTTTCTAATTGTTATATATCTGATATTATCAAATCGCCTCTAATCAATATTTCCATGCAAGGAACTGAGAGATAACATAGAATGCCACACAGCATACTTCTATGTTTTTGTTACTAGAATTACTTTTAGTATTATTTCTTGAGACACCAGCTATTCCAAAGACCTAACCCAGGTCCCTCCTTCAGTGCCACTTATGTCCTCGGGAGCAGTGCAGCTGCTCCATCCCTTGTTGGCACTTCAACAGGTTGTTTCAATAGGCTGCTCCTCTGGCAGGTGGTTTGCAGCTGCCACCATGACCCTGGGCCCTGCTGCAGGAGTGGTCTAGTCACTAGTCAGAGGGGGATTTTGATAGCATGGTCCAAAGATCTTCTCCACACATTTGGCTGCATGGCAACCTGCTTCTCTGAAAGAGTCTGAAGCCTTCTATAGCTCTGTGCCATATCCATCAACTGCATGTGGATTCCTTGGATAGCTTAGATATTTAAAATATCATTCAAAATCACAATATTTAAGTAGATAGCCTCTCATCTTATCTGACTCCTCATTTTCATTTGAAGATTTTGAAAAAGTGCGAGTTTTTTGTGCTTTCTTCACCTATGTCTCTGCTTTTATGTTAAAACGAGTTTTCTGCTGGGGGGTTCAACTTGGTTTTGTTCCTAAACATGAAACAAAAGCTCTTGAAGGTCTGGATCAGAAGGTATGGATTATATCCTGGTATTATAATGCCAAAATTATAATTGACACATGCAACTCCTGAAAGCTTGTATTACCTAATCTAAAAATGTTTGCCTTCAGTGATGAAGCATGAATTGTGAAGGCAGTTTATCTTATATAGGCCTAAAGATTAGTAGATTTTTGTTGATAGGTAGCAGACCATAAAACATACAATGAAAAATTATTGCAAAATTGTTTTTGAACTATTCTGTCAAAGCACTTCATCACTCAGCTACTGGGACTAGCTTTGCTGGAGTGAATTAGTGCCTATTTTCTCTCTTCTCCACCTTAAAGTTTCTTGATGTGAAAGGGTGAATGTTGCCACTCTAGTTATCACCAAAGAAAGGATAGAAAGCCTAGAATATAGCGCAAGACATATCAGGGTGACAAGTGCTATTTCAGCATCATTAAAAGGAAGTAATTTTCAGTTGTTGAAGTGCAGGATAGAACAATTCAGTAACTGAATAGAACAAGATAGCCTGAGAGCACATGCATTTGACCTGTGCTCTTGCCAATTTCTGACCTTAGTAGTTGTGTTTGGCAGACACAAAGTCATCTAGATATCATTCCTTACCTATCTATCTAAAGTGAGCTGGGGGACAAGGGGGTGTTATTTTTTTCATGATTCACAGGCACACATTATTTTCCTGCTTATGTGAATCTAAATGAAAGTCAGATATCGGAAGCTACATTGTCTATGTCCCAGTTATTTTAAATTATTTTCTCAGTTATACTACTGCAAATACTGTTACACTATTGAATATAAAGTATCTTGGGTTTTGTAGGACGATTACAGAAAACATGAGTTAGTAAGTTTGGAAAAATACAGTAGGAGTGTTACAAGGCCTTCTGAGAAAAATATCTACATTCTGTAATTCCAATTTTTAGGAACTTTGAAGAACCCAGGAAGAATGTAATAACGTCTCTCTGTGCAGAATTCTTGGAGATCCAAATCTATAATAACTTTCTTTGTAAAATTCTCATTGAAGTCAATGTAGTTTTGAACCCCTATCGAAAGCAAGATTAAGCTTCATTGCCTCTCAATGTTTTCTTTCTATAATAATTTCTTTTTTATTTACGTAACAGGAGTACTGAAACTACTGAATTTAGAAATTATAAGGAGAAGACAAGTTAGAATGTTTGGCTCCTGCAGACGTTTGGTAGGTGCAAATATCATTACATCTGAGTATCAGGATCCTTACTTAGATGTCTAGAAATAGCCAGAAGAATTATTCAGAACACTTCCCTACAAACTGAGGCATTATGACTACAGTGGGATGAGAGCTTTAGGGAGCACACCTTGACACCACTTGGTAGAAAGGATTCATGTCCTAGGATTTACACCTGTCAGGGAAGAAAAACACTCCCAATGTCAGCAAAGCAGATATTTCAAACACTTTTTTTTCCATTTACAAGGAAGTATTTCGAACCTTTAATGTGATCCAAATGATGGGAATGCTACTTAACCCTTGTATCACTGTTTTCTCAAATTGAAGGCAGTGTTTTAGAAGTCTGCTGCCTCCAATGCTATTACACTCTATTACATGACATCAACAGGATATGTGTTGATGATAACTTGTGATAACCACATAGTGAGACATTTTGTGGAAAGTCTATTGTAGGAACACATATTGAAAAAGCAAGAAAATTACAGCCCGAAAAATATTCCAGGCTGGAGCTTTTCAGCTCTGTTCCCAGCCGATAAGCTGGTCCAGTTCAAGGCTAGGGAGAATTTCTCCCAGGGTGATAATTTGGCCAAAATAAAAAGGAATTAATAACAAAGATAGAACACCTGTTGTGGTGTGTGACCAGGCCCTGGGAATGGGGTGTCTTCTCTCTGAACCAATCATCTCTTCTCTACTCTTGGAATTGTGAGTCATGCTACAAAACCAAGTGTGTTTCTGAATAAACTTGTCTCTTTCTTCCTGTCATGAAAGATGGCCATGTAACTGTACATCTTATTTCCACCCCACTTAAAGGGTTAAAACCCCTTTCCACGGCTACAGTCTATAACTAAAATGCTCCATGAATTGATTAACATTGCTTTCTATCACCTTACAAATTTATTATGTTACAGTATTTGTTCCTTGTTTACTGTGGTGCACTAAGCAACTTCTATTTAGGATTAGCTATCTTTTTTTCTCCCTGTTCTGGGAGGAGGGATTATTTTTACTGATTTTTTTTGTAGGAAGGCTAAGTGTACACCTGTAAAACAAAAAGGATATATGCTTGGACCTTAGCAGTGATACATAACCATCCACACTCTTCATTATTAGCACAGCTGTGTCATACTTTTAGCCCATGCAGAATAGCATATTCTAGATTAAGACAGAAACAGGTTTAGGGTTATCTGTTAGAGCTAATCCCAATAAACATTTGAATTTTCTCTCTTTGGGAAGAGAAAGAAGATGTGTGTATGATGTGTGTATGTGAGTTGAATAGATATGGGCTTACCATGCCATTTGGCCCCATAATCAAAGATCATTTCCTAGATCATTTAACTAGAATAAATTTAAATTTTGAGTACCACATTATACATTATAAAATATCATCTGCATTCATCTTAAAAGCAAAGAGAGTTGTGGAACAATCTATGATAAATTTCTATTCAAAATCAGTTATAATGAAAGACAGTAACCAGAAAGATCTAAACGGCACCAATGCTATTACTCCTGAAAATAAGCTATTAAATCATTTTGTCTCTCTGTTGTCTTAGGATTTTGTTTGGAAACAGATGCTGATTTCTACGAATGTATTCACAACACATTTACTGAAGAGTTGAAATGCACAATACACTTAATGCACACAATATATTTACTGAGCAGGTGAAACGAAGTACAATTTATGTCATGATTAACATGGCATATATTAGCACATATGACTGCTGATTTGTATTAAAAACAGTCAAATATACACTACAAGGAAAAGAATATCTGAATTACAGATGAATGTCTTTGTAGCAACGGTTTACTGCCTTTCTAGTTTAACAAAATGCTGATACAAATGCAAATGCACTGATGTGTGTTATGGGGTGTTCTATGAAAGCCATGTCCTTCTGCCCTCCAGTTAAACCTGTGATCCTGTTTCCAGTTTATAATGATGAATTGCAGGTATCACTGCTTTCAGAATCTGGGGTGGGTCGATCTAAAATTTTATTGTAGAAGAAATAAACTTAAAGCAATTTTCTGAATATATCCTTTTGTGATAATCTCTTTATGCTCTAATTGTCATTAAACTTAAGTTTAAAAGTGCTGAGTTGAACTCAAAAAAGGGAATTGAACATGAAAGGATAACAGTTTCTCATTTTTCATAGAAGTGATATTTGATGTCTCATTCTCTAAGGAGCTATGCTTGTGCATCTTCAGTTAAAATATTGCTGACCATTTAAAAAAATATTTTCTGAGTCAGCTTTTCTAATTTCAATCCACTAATTGGCATGAATTAATAAAAAGATACGGGCTTTTTCACAGCACAGCTTAACTAAATAATATTTTTAGTAAATCTATTTATATTGTGTTTCCTCGTAATGAAAACGTTGAAAAAATGGCATAAAACGTGATATATTTTGGGTTATTTGCTATGAAATTCTGTATGATTTGATACCAAGACTGTATTTTTCACAAATTTTATGGATACATTTAGAAAGCAGAGTAAAAGTAAAATGCCTATTACTAATATAATAGTGGAAGAATGCTTATTCCTGTTCTAAACAGAATGTTGTTTCACAAACCATTACTTGCCTAGCAAATAAAATTACCCCTGTATTACTTTCTCAATATTTCAAATAATTTTTTTAGGATGGTTTTACTAAGTAGGAATGTTATAGCAAGAAGTATCTCTAGTCAGTGTACATAGGAAGAGAATCACTGCTTTCAGGGTCTCTATTTCCACAACCCATTTGCATTTAAGCTGATGAGCAAATTCAGAAGAGATTTAGGACCAAGGGGATTAATTATGACTGGTAATAGGCATCTTCTTGATTAACTTTTTGTTTACTTTTTTATAAGGTTTGTTAAGAAGCCTGAGTCTGCACTAATCCTTCAGCATCTTCTTTTGACAATCCTTGACAGGGAAAGGATAAATATGAACATAATAATTGGGGTCACTGGCACCCCCTCATGGATAGAAATCTGTTGCTCCTCTTCTACAGTGTAGGGAAAATTGCTGAAAAACTTGAGTCCATACTAAGGAAGTTAAATGTTTTATAACTTGCATCAGTTTTTCTGGTATAGACACTAAATTGTTCTGGCTATTTTCCTAGTTTGATGAGATTTGTAAATTAAGGTGTTTTTAATAAGACTGCAACAAATTTGAGAAGGACTGGAGATTTTAACTGGAAAAGCTAAAAATAAAAAATAATTTTTCAAGTCCTTCCAAACTATGAGCTATTATATCTGTATCAAGGAAGAATTTATATCTTCCTTATATATTTTGTTTTCAAAGCAAATTCTTCACTTTGTTTTCCTAAATTGCATTTTCTTCATATGCAAAAAAGTACACAGAAAACACATTTTTCTTGAATATAAAAATGTATATGTCTTTTCATTAGTTGTGAGAATTTTTTGCCAATAAAGAAATTTTTTTCAAGTAGATATTACACAATAAAAGTGAGGCGGCAGATGAAATAAGGACTCTTCAAAAAAGAGATGGTGGGACAGAATGTAGTGAAGAAGGTTCATCCTCCACAGAAAACAGGAGTAGTAACAGTTTTGAGATCTATTATTTTTTACCCTGAACTATGAATTAGAGAAAATATCATTCTGCTCAAGTAAACCCCACAGAGATCCAAGGAAGTGCCAAGGCTGAATAAAGTGTGAAGCATAAAACCTACATATTTCTCTCCAGGATAGGCAATCTGGGAAACAGATACCACCACAGAGATTGCATAAATGTTAATAAGTTATATATTAAGGATAAAAACCCTGTGGATCCAGAATATTTGTGCATGAGTCTGAATGAGTAGGACATGAGAATTTCTATAAAGACCTGAAGCCTTGACAAGTCTTTATAAAACTACATCAAACAACAGAGTGTAGAATCAAAAGGAATTCAGAGAATTCCCAACTCAGTTATTTTCCTGCAGACATGATGCCATATGGTCAATTCCATAACATAACCTACTTGATTTTTAAAGCTGTTAACTTTCCCAATTTTGCCCTTCTGGCACTGTGTTTGAAAGGCTTTTCTAAAAACTTTTTGCTTTTACTATTATAGATCTCTTTTTATTATCTTCCTCTAACGTTTGTTATCACTTTTAGTTGTCTGGGTTAACTCATATGCAAATCATTCGGAAATTAAATGGTGATAGATAAATGTTATAAAACCATCATTGATTTCACAGTTAACTAACACATTTGAGGTAGGAGACCAAGGAGGTGATAGGAAGTAGGGTGTCAACTGCTGGTTGGTCTTGCATGTGGAGAAAGCCCAAAAACTTGACCTGGGCTTACATGATGGTGGCTTAAGCCACCTTTGGTGGCTTAAGCTAAACATCGCATTTATAAAAAAAAAATAAATAGGTAACACAAAAGATACAGTAAGGAAGTGGCTTCACACATGAACACCTGACACTGCATCAATGGCTTAGTAAGAGGCAGATCCCTTGTACCTATGAGACAAGCCCCCAAGGCAAGACTTGCACAAACATTTGTAAAAATATTCACAGACCCTCACCTGTGCCTCACAAGTTGCAACAGCAGCTCACCAGGCTGTTGACAGCTGCACTGAATCTAGCAGAGTATTGAAAAATCCAGTATTCATCCATTTGTGGATTCCACAAGTAGTTGACAGGTGTCCTTGTTAGAGCAATACTTCTACCCCTTCTTTCCAAGAAAACTGAAAGAATTTTTCATGGCTAATCATATATTCTATCCATAGATCTCTTGTACAGAATAAATTTGTTAGTTGTTTTAGGAATTCAAATAGATGCATCTATGATGCTGCTCATAAGCTTTTTTTTCTAGTCCAAGTACAATATTAAACAAAATTATTCAATACTTACAATAACTTCAGGCCTTAGTTGGCCACCATTAGGAACATTAAAATTATTATGATGGAAGTGTAGAGCTAGTCCAAACAAAGCTCTGCCAATGGCATGAACCTATGATCTAAATCAAGGTTTCATTTTCCTTTTTGTTTCTCCTGTGGATTTTTATATATTATTCCTTATTTTTTTTCATGTGCACCTCCAATTAAATTTTATTGCTATATTCAATTAATACTGGAGTTCATCTTTGGAAAATATTCAATTTTTACATTACCTTTACTTAGTTGCCTCTTATAAGCATTTTGCCTCTTTACTACCATTCCCACATTTGTCAATAAACACAGAAACTGCATCCTTAGTATCTTGGCTGTGTTCTCAGCAACTCAACTAACCTCTTTATCTTTTTGCACAAAAGATGATGTCTCCCCATTATCTATGCATTGCAATTATGAAAAATGAACAGATGAACAGGTGTCTGTACTTTCAGAAAGCTAAAACAAAACCAGAAACACTCTTCACTAGTATTTCCTAATGAAGATTTAAGTCCTCATTTTTAATGGGACAAGAGATGCATACTAAGATGAAATGTGTGATAAATAGGCAGCAACTAACCTTTTTAATCTGACAAAAATTAATTATACATTTTAAAGGACAACAAAAACTCTCATATCATCCATAAAAAGTTACTTTTAATTTATTCAGTAGGATGCCATGGTTAATAAACACAAAATTATTTTTTAATATCCTACAACTTTGAGATGTGCCTAAAGCTTTCATACAGATATTCACCTGATAATATAAAGTTCATGGTTTATTCAACCACAGCAGCTGTTGTAAACCCTAGGTTGTCATTTATTTTTCAGCTTTAGAAAAAGATTTATAATCTGATTTTAAATGCAACAGATATTTAGTCCTCAGATCTGTAGCAAAAACAATCACATCAATACTGCTAGATCCAGAAAAAGAGAGGGGAAAATACTGTCAAGATAATAAAGCAACAAAGTGAAAATAAATGGACTTTACTCCTTTTTGTCTTTTTAAACACCACTTCTGAAATCTTCCATAAAAAGAGGAAAAAAAAATTTAAAGTACATTGAGATATTACCAAAAGCATTTCTTTAAGTTATTGTTGCAAAGTACTGATGAATATGTTTGATGAGGATTTTTTTGTCCCTCTAAGAAATGGAGAGATTTGTTCAAAAGTGCAGTGATTTAGAATGTATATTGCCATTCATCACAAAAAGCATGAGGATTTCCATATTTAAAATATACTTTTCCTGTTTTCATTAAGAATTAAATGTCCATCACCTTCTCTGATCTCTTTGGAAAATTTTAAACATATTTTAAGGAATAAAAAAGCAGTCTTTAAAAACTGTTTTAAGAAGACAGACCTTCTTAAACCCAGCAGGAAAAACTGAACAGGAGAAAAAAACAATGCCTTTTCTGAAATAATTAATGTTTGGACATGAGCAATGTTATAGGTCATAATTTGGAACCAGCAACAAAGGTAGTGTACTATGAGCAGTCATTACTGAACTTATGCATATTCATCACTGTGCACTGCACAATACATATATTTATCATTCTTTGGAGACTTGGCACTATGGTATTAAAAGACCAGACATGTCAATTTAAAAATATTAAACCCTCATATATTTATTGACTAATTTATTGCATTAAGACATTCTGATAAGTCTAAGTACATGGAAATGATAAAAGGCATCAAGAGTCCTCCTCACAGACTAGCAAACAGGTGGAAACATTAGGACTCTTACACATTGTTTTTCATGTGGAAGCCTCCATCCCAGTGGCACTACAGCAGGGCCAGCTTCCAACTCCCGAGTCCTGCTCTGCCTGGCCGCCCAAAGCCCATGTCCCAGCCCAGCCTTACACTGGTCATGTCCCCAGGGAGGTGACCAAAACTCAGGGCTGTGACTGCCCCAGTGTGCCCTGGCTGCTTTGCTTCTCACTGGGGAGTGGGACAGGCCCTGGTGCCTGCCCTGACATCCCACAGGGACACCCCACTGTTCCCAATATCCCAGGAAGAAACCAGCATACAAGGTACCTGATAGACTAATAATTACTTTGACAGGAGGCAAATCTGTAGTTTAGATTACAGACTTTAATTACGGGATTCATAAACCTGCAAACTAGAATTCAGTACATGTGGAGTCTTTATGTTTGTATTTTAAAAGGGAACATGCCTAGAAAGTAATTATATCAAAACTTTCCCAAATATACCTTTTTCCTAACATAGATAAACTACTGTAGCAAAGTTACATGAACACTGACAGTAACTGTCAAACTTTGTTTGGGTTCAGGAGCGAAAAACATTAATAAAATAATCGTATTTTCATATGAACAACACCACATGCTTAAATATCCTTTCCATATCTACTGTGTACTAAAAACATATACTTTTCATCTATATCCCTAATCACTCACTCTAAGCCAAATCTCAGATCCATCCATGTGAGTGACTCACCTGTTTCCTCAGGCCAGAAGAAAGTTAATGCACACCAAAATTTACTCTTCAGATATGCACAGTCACACTTCCTCATCTTCCTGTGCATTCCTAGAAGTGCTGTGGTTTAATTAATACCCACTGTCTGAATATGTTTGGCTTCTGTGAAGCAGTAGCTCAATAAACAAAGAAGTTACTAGATTTTTATTCATTTCCAAGAGGCAGAGGTTCAATAGGTTGAAAGAATATAATGCACAACATTCATCATAATTTCTCACCATGACTCCAAATTGGATGCTTGCATTTAAACTTTTAAAAAGTCATTTAAGGCCTTTACGTAAACTGACCACTTTTCAAAGTCACTAGAGATTCTAATTATGCTGCAGTACTATGAAATTCAGATCACTGGCTTAGGAGTTTGGATACAGATGTAGAAGAAAAAGTCATAGAATGCACTCACTGAAAACTAGACTGTGATCTTCCTTTACAAGTTTGAAATAAGAAATATTTTCTGAAAGTTATTGTACTATTTTATCAGCCATTAATGAATTAGGCATTCTGGTGCTGACTCCTCAGGTCAGTTAATGAAGAAAGTTATGACCATTTTAGTTACAGTACTTTCTTCAGCCAGTTAATAAGTACATATTAAACTTGCTGATTAAAACAAGTGTGTAACACCATTAGATTCGCTCATTGGCTTCAGCTACTTCACGAGCATTTGCCACAAAATTACTTTTCCATCCTCATTTGGATAAATTAAACAGATTGTTTTGCAGTCTGCCTAGTGTCTAGAGCTTCTTATACTTCTTTTCAGAATCTACATGTATTTTCAGTCATCTTCGCACGTGCAGCCAGGATACATTCACCAAGAGCAGAGACAGTGCTTATGACACTTTCCTAAAGCTTTTTCTCTATTATCTATTTGCACATTAATGTTATTTAGAGCACCTGAACAAGACATGTTTTCGAAGGATTTACTGAAAATGATCACAATCCAAGAAACGTTTTGCAAACGTGATCACTATTCTTAGACTGGATCTTAGAAATTGCAGGCAACATTCTACATTATAAGATTGAATTTGGTAAACATAATGCTTCCAGCTTCCCTCTGGACCTCTGAATGAAGCCACTAGAGGAGTCACGGGGAACTAGGATATCCTACAGTGGAAGTACAAGTATTCATCTAAGCATAAAACAGGAAATAGTACATTTTTGCTGTATGAAATTGTTCTAATATTATATATAATAAATCATGTTCCAAAGATCACTTCGGTAAAGAGAGCGTTGGGTTACATCCCATGCCCTTAGCGTGTCAGAGGAATTTGTTTGATTGTTTCCTATTTTTTATTCTCCTGTACAGAATAATGAGAGAAGCAACAATCAAATCAGCCACACTCTTCAGCAAAAAACATAAGATTCACTTTCTGATTGATTCTGCTCTTATCGTTCTCCTAAAACCACTGTGGTTTTAGATGTTCTCCAAGCCTGAAATCAATATAAAAGCTTAGTGAACATAAGTATTAGTTCTTACCTCCTGCTTTCCAGGTTGATTATAGGACAGTATTGTCAAGGCCTCTTTTCTAGTGTCTTAATCAGCACGTACGTACGGATGATTTTAGTGCTATCTTTTGCCATTTTTTAACTTGGGATGGCTGATCTCATTCTTCTTTTTTCATGTGTTTTTCTAAGTCATTCTGAGTTGACTGCTATTACATACATGATCTCTCTCATCTTCTGATGAGTATAGGCATATACATTTTATATCATTTACGTATATTTTGCACACATTTTATATTGTTTTTCTTGTTGTTTTTTGATTTTTTTTAATTTCCCAGAAACATGTTTCAAGATCCTAAATCTTGTTTTTTTTCTTTTTTTATTCATTCCTTTGGAGCTACAGAAACAGTAATATTTTTGTAGCAGGAAGGTAACCAACAAAAACAAAACAAAACAAAACAAAAAAACTAAAAACAAACAAACAAAACCCAAAAAAACCAAACCAAACCACAACAACAACAACAACAACAACAACAACAAAATTTTTTTTAATCATTTTGTGACTGGAAGTCATTAGTAAATGCAAAGGGAAAAAAAAATTAAAGATTAAGCTAGCCTTTATTTATCCATGATCGTTTTTTTCCCCTGAAACACAAATGTATTTTTGCTGCATTGAATTAAAATTGATTAATCTCTATGTCATGATCCGTGTTAATCAAGACATAATTGTGTTCTTTGGCATCTCTATGTTCTCACTGTCTTTTCGATGTTGAAGTCTTTTATTGTTATCAGTAGGCTTTCTTACCTTTTGCTGACCTTTTGTTTTTTATGAACATCACTATCAGACACAGGAGAAACTTCTGTCATCTTCTAACAGAAGCCACCCTTTTACCAAAAGCTTACCATCAAAATCCAATATACCATGTAGGAAATCAGACAGCTTAATTAGAATATTAACTTAGGTCCATCATTTAAATGCCTTAATTTGGATTGGCTAACATTTGGTCAATATAATTTTTACATAAAAATTGCACTAATAGAACTGATGGTGGCGAAATCAAATAATACTGATATTTACATCTAAATTGCATGAAGGAAAAAATACATTGCGCTTGCATAGAAATTCACTTTCCAACCATTTTTATAAAAATACATTATTAGAATCATGATTCTCATAACCTGAAATAAACTATACTTAACAATCATTAAACTTGTCATAAAAACTTTTTTAATCTTTCTGGGAAATTTAAAATTCTGATTTCTTGCATCTGCCTCCTACAATTTTCCCTGCCAAGGATTAACTGACCACCAACCTCCATTCCTTAGTGAAGTAAATGGTTCTTTCTAGGGTGAAAACAGAGTACCAAGGACAATATACTCCAGAGTTTGCTCTAAAGAAGAGGAATGGATGTGGAACAAACTACTACTACATCTGTATCATTTCACCTCCCAGCATTCTACAGAATATTGCAGCCTGAAAGGTCTGCACGTATCCACACTTTTGCAAATTCATTGCATGCCTTCAGTTTCATATTATATCAACTTAATTCTGATAAGCCAAAAGATACTCTCATATTATTTCAAGCACTTTTAACAGATGAAAAGCAGATCAACACATTAAGAATTGTAACCTTGGGCCAGAAGTGTTAAAAGAAGTCCCAGGACCAAACGCTGTGTACACAGATATGATAAATCTCTGTTAGACTGTGTTAGCACTGCAGGGTGAGTAACAATCACTTCCTGGTAGTGAAATCAGAATTGCCTTAAGTCATATTGAAGTTGCTTCTTCCCTTGGGAAATCCAATTATATAAACACTAAATGGTAAAGAAACCAACCAAGTATTGCTTTTTGTTATTACTACATTGAATCCAGCAACACTGATTTCCACAAAAGTCAAAAAGTACTTGCCATGTCTAGGGAGCAGGAGGGGGGATATGCTCTTCCAGGTAAGATGCAATAGGAAAATTCTTGATATTAGTAAATTTAATTCCTTTAGAGTTTCTAAATCCACTTAAACTTCAGATTATAGACATTATAAACATCCTATATAGTCAGCTAAATGCATCTTCAGATTTTCATTCCCTGTGGTGACTAGGCACTTTATTTACTTATGTTCATGTGGGCATTTACTGCCTGTTCAAACACCCTGAGGAACAAAAGATGCAGAGATTTGTCTGGCAGATGCAAAATAGCGCCAACAAAAGACACGGCTGTTCTGAATACAAGGTAAGAGAAAAGTCAGGGGGATCTCCTGGGGCCCATCATAAACTATTGGATGCCCATGTTTGGGCAAGTTAATGAAGTCGCTGACTTCCAATGACTACAAGACCTGAGACATATAATTTGAATATAAATGTTTGTGCATAATCTTCTTAATTTGGAGTCAAATCCCACTCTGGGCATCTCCAGTCTGAAGTTGCTTTGAAATCCTTCTAAGGTATCCAAACAAGATAACATCGCCAACATTACTGCACCCATTAGCAGAAAAAGATCTTACAAAAAAAAAAAAAAAAAAAAAAAAAAAAAAAAAAAAAACAACACTATATGAAATTTATTAATAACACCTGGCAGGATTCACCTAAGTTTTGGGCAGTTAAGTTCAGTCAACGAGTATAATACTAGGCAACTGTCATAGATCCGTATCTTTATTTTATAGCAATGATATTATGCAAATTCACTAAATTGTAAGCTATATGACTAAAATCCCTCTGGGTGTTCTATTCAATACAACAGTTTTTCATTTCCTTCCTGGAATTGTTAAAAAATTATTTTGCATACTTTATTTACTCAGCTGCAGATATCACATTACTCTAGGTTGAATTTCAGTAATACACCACATTATTTCTATGTGATCTTTACGTACCTCAGAGGGATGCTGTAAAACATAATTTATGTGTTTGAATTCTTTGGAAAATTTTAAATTGAAACCAATGGAGAAAACTAGAAAGACTTAGGACACAAAAATCATTGAGACATAGAATATCCTGAGCTGGAAGGGACCCACAAGGATTATCTAGTCCAGCTTCTGGCCCTACAAAGGACACCCTAAGAGGAACACCATGTGCCTGAGAGCATTGTCCAAATGATTCTTGAACTCAGTCAGGCTAGTGCTGTGACCACTGCCCTGGAGAGCCTATTCCAGTCTCAATCACCCTCTAAGTGAAGAATTTTTATTTTAATATCCAGCCTAAACCTCACCTGACACAATTTCAGGCCGTTCCCTCAGGTCCTTTCATTGGTCATGACAAAGAGAACAGTGCCTGCCCCTCTGCTCTCCGTCATGAGGAAGCTGTAAGCTGCTTTTCTTCAGGCTGAACAAACTGACATCAGAGAAAATGGTGTTAAGGTACACCAGAGAAGGTTCAGATTAGACACTGGAAAAAAAAAATCCACTGAAAGTATGGTTAGGTATTGGAATAAGTTTCCCAGGGTGGTGGTGGAGTCACCAACTCCAAAAGCATTCAAGTGTCTGGATGTGACACTTAGGGTATGGTTTAGGGATGACTATGGGGGTGCTGGGTTGACTATTGCACTAGAGGATCTTGAAAGTCTCTTCTAACCTTGATGATTCTGTGATCAGACATTAGACTAGCATAAATACAATAGAGCCAATAGGTCCTATTGGAGATAAATAGTCTTACCCTAAGTATTTGTAACAACTGTCCTAGCAGACACTTGTGAAATAACAAATAGTCTTTTCATTCCATTAGAATTAAACGCAGAAAAAACATTCTCAATTAAAATAGAGGGTGTCCATAGCATAATTTCCATCAGATTAAGCAGATTGGTTTTAAGAAACTAGTGTAAATTTCATTTGCAACAAAGGCCCATGGTATACCATTTCTGAGGGACAGCCTTATGCTCTTTCCCAGGTGCTTATATAACTTACAATACTAACAAATAACATAACTTTTTAATATTAGCAAATAATTATTTTTAAATCTAAAATATAAGTTATAATATTTGGACCTAAGCAGTATTTAATACAAATGGTGGAGTGGTGATAACTACTAGGCTAAAATAAGATTGCCAAAATCAACACGAGATAATGAGTGATGAAGGATTTAAGTGTATAACTAGAAAGCCTCAACTCCTTGTGAGGCTTCAGAATGTGTAATCCTGTAAGAACAAGGATGAAGTGAGATAACGTTGCTGTAAAAAAATTAACTTTTACCTGATTATTCAAATTACATTAAGAAATCCTTTTTCTTGTAATCCCTTGTAATCAGAGGAGATCCCATTGTTTTCTACAGCTACCTGACAGGAGGTTATAGCCAGTGGAGGCTGGTCTCTTCTACCACGCCTGCAGTGAGAGGACTGGAGGAAATGGCCTTAAACTGAGACAGGAGATATTCAGATCAGATATTAGAAAAAATATTTTTTCTATTGTGGTGTTCAGGCATTGGAAAGGATGCTCAGGGAGCTGGTGGAGTCACTATACCTGGAGGAGTTCAAGAGATGTCTGGACCTGGCAGGGGGTGATATAATTTAGTGAGTTAGGGGTTGACAGGTGGACGTGATATTAAAGGTCTCTTCCAATCTTGATTCCATTATTCTAAGTGAAAGTAATAGAAGAAAATGGGAAATCTCATTAAAAAAATGAAACTGTCTCATGACTTAATCTAGTCCTCTCTGTGTGCTCAATCTTTACCAAAAAGAGAAAACATCTCATTGCTGTAAAATCTCTGAAAGAAAATAAAAATTAAGCACAATTAATATTTGATTATGTAACTGTTTCATTTAAAAATTCACAGGCATTATGTGTTATATTTTACGTGTATATATTTACAAGTAACTTAATATAGAAGAAAACATGCGCTACCATGGACACATTAATAACATCAAGTATTTCCAAAATAATTCACAACACTGAATTAAAATTGTAATGTTTTATTTTAGGATCATTTATTAATTAAAATAAAAGGCAAAACAAACAAACCCAACAACCAGAAAACAAAACCCAGTCCTCTTGATTTAAAGATACTTATACTCTCAAAAGGAAATTTATTTTTCTGTAATCATCTGACAAAGTTATTGATAGAATGTTGCAGCTTGCTCTATGAAAACTTCTTTCACAGTCATCTTAAAAGCAGGTTTCCATGGCTTCCATTTCCCCAAAAATGAAAGCAGCAAGTCAAATAGCATTCAAAGACCACTCTCTCGCAAAAATAATTACTAACATGGAAAATTACTTTGAGTAGTTCTAAACTTCATACTGTCAGTAAATCCACAAGTTTTCTCACATTTAAGTTTGTATTTATTACTTTTTTTCCTCTGTAGGCTTACACGAAATGTCAAGAAAAATCAATGTGACAAAATCAACTTGAATATAAAGATGAACACTCCATTGCTGTAAAGAAAAAAAAAAAAAAAAGTCATGAATACATACATACTTGAGAGCAGATTTTGGCTCACTGGATATAAAAAAAACCCCAACATTATGCATTTTCAGGGACAATGAAAATAAAGCAGTAGTAGCTCGATCCTTTTCCATATTTCACTCATTAAAGTGATATTCGAAATTAGTGTGCAGAACTGTGATGAAATTAGCATTTCCCAGTAAATACTTTAAAAATTTCCTAAGCATCTGTTGCTTCCCTGTGCTAGATTTCTAAAGAATCTGAGCATTTTGTCTGAAACAGTGAAGGAATTCTATTATTCATATGGCTAAGTACTCAGAAGTCAAGAAGTGAAGTCTGTTTATTGTGTCACTGGCTCCATATGAGAATGGCTGAAATGGAAGAGTGCATTGGCAGATGTTATTATACAGGATTGATGAGGGAATTCGGAGGAAAGAAAGGACTGTTCAATTGCATTTAGAAGGCAAAGAGCATAGAACATTGCCCATGAAGCTGGCCAGAATGGCTCAGATGAAAATGTTGTCTGCTATGTATTACTTCTGCTGGTAATAGATGAATTCTGCAATGGCATGGTTTTTTATTACTCCCAGACACAACACAAATAACATGACTTTAAGATGTGCCTTGATTTCTGTACAACTCTGACATTTCATCTACCTGTTTGAAATATTTAAACATGGATCTGTTTACAGAGCTTTGGTGTCTTTTTCCACAACATTATTCTCCTGCTCTATAATTAACCTTTTGTTTAGCAATAGCAATTAAAATTAAATTAGCATGCTGAACTATATAATATTTCATGCTAAGACTACAGCTGTTGACTTCGTTTTAATTTGAATACAGGCAAGGTTCTGAAATAGATTTTCCTCCCTATCATCTTATTAAAATAATTATAGGCATCTTTTAAAAGGTACAATCTTAATGAACTTCAGCTAACTTTAATTTTAGTATCTGACCTCATCACTAATATACTACAGGTGCTACGGTTCACCAGGAAACATAAAGTATTTAAGGAAGTATATGGAATACTATTTTAATTATATCCTACATATAGTTATGGTATTCAATTGATTCTGATTGTTAAAATCTGTTAAAGTGTTTGGCTTTTGTCAAATGCCTTATAATTTCTTGTTGTTTATTTTTCATTTATAGCCTTCTTGACACTTACCTTTTCCACAGAACTCTTCATATGTCAGTTATTGAAACTCTCCCATAACAGTCCAGCACATTTATCTGCTGAAAATTCTGTTCTGCTGCATTAGATACCAGTTCTTACCTATTACAGAAGCCTTTAGCTCAAATTTATTTCATTTTATATCACTTCAGCTGTGATTCACAGCTTCCTCCCACCAGAACAATTTGTTCCTATACACATGGTTTTTTCCCATTCTACTCCTGTGAACGTAATATCTGATTTGAATGAGCCCATTAATCCATTCTCAACTTCTTAAAATATAAATTTATATTCCATCCAGAGGTGGATACTATAATCCCTCCAAGCATTGGTCTGGCTGTCATATAGTAGGAAACAAAGAAATTCATAGGTTTCCTGCTAATTCCTAGATATGCATTCCCGAAATGGCACTTTATTTTGTTGTGCAATCATGTTGTTGTCCATTCAACTCTCCAAGTCATCCCTCAGTTAGTTACTTTATTCTTCTTGCCATGATAAATTGCTTAAATACAGCTTCTTGCTCAATTGAACCTTCATTAAGAAAACTTTAGATGAGACCTCAACTACTGAAATAAAGCATGGAATTCAACTGACTAAACAGTAAGAAATACATTTTGAGAGGGTGGTCCATGTCACGTTGGAAATCTGGAATAGGTTAAATGACTCATTTTCTATTTCTCCCATTCAATACAAAGGAACAATACATGTTACCTGAATTACTTGAAAGCTTTGACTACTTCCACAATAGTATTTATCTGCTAGAAACTTTTCCATTGTGAGATAGGTTGACCACGGCCAGTTGCAAAGCACCCACAGAGCTGCTCACTGTCTTCACATAAACCCAGTGGAATGGGAGAGGAGTACCTGTTCTGCAATAGTCAAAACCTACGTGTTACAACACTTTTAGCCAGAAATCCAAAACACAGCACCAGACTGATTGCTCAAAAAAACACAAACAAACAAACAAAAATAACCAAACAGAAACACAAAGCAATCAAAAAAATCCTCTTGGCTTTTATCTCCAGTCACAGTAGTCTGAAATGTAAAGAGAGGGGAGGGAAATATTGCCCTATGACCTGAATTTCTGCATCTGGGAAGAAAGAAATGAACAGCTTTTGTGTTACTTATTTCATGTTGCATGCTCTCTTACGGATCATCTTTCCTTGTGCACTTCTCTCTTGTAGTAAAAAACTGGTTTTAAACAGAGTAGTTAATTTTCTCATCTCCTTTTCACCAAACATAACAAAGGCAGGAATAACCAGCCAATTGGCATACTGAAAGTCATGCAAGTCTTTATCACTTGAAATATAAACAGTCATCATAGCCTTCTTTTTAACTGAGCATGTTTTCATTATAAACAGAGCTATAAACTAGGTACAGTTATATAATTTAGTTATAAATCTTAGAAATTAAAGGAAGACATAACAGATGACTATAGATTAAATTTTTTGTGCATGTACTTTCTCTCTCTTGCTCTTTACTATGTACGGTCTTATCAAGGTGTTAAAGGTGCTAACAGAAAAAAAAATCCACAGCAGTCCAAAATTATATTATTTTCTTTTTTTTTTTTCCTAGAACAAATATAGCCTGCTTTCAATAGTAATGTTAATTGCATGAAACCAAACAGAGCTCTGCAATTCCCCTTTCTAGTTCTTCAAATCCTTAGTGGTCCTCATGATCAACTTAAACATACAAAACAAAACAAAAAAATCCAAACAAAACAAACAAGCAAACAAAAATTCCTTTCCAAAACGTTTTTCATCTTTCTGAAAATATTTCCTATCTACCTCCTTTGGTTCTAAGTTACCCCACTTCTTTAAAAATCATTTCAATGTCTATATTACTATATGCCTTATTTTTAGCTGTATAGTGCAGTGTAATTTCTTCTGATACACCCAGAATTTAGAAAACAAAAAAAAAAGTTAATTGATTAAGAAAGGAAAAAGACCCTGCATGCAGTAGGGGTGAAATTTACCTCCCTTATACTCAAGCTATTCACCCTTTCTAATCAATGGGAAGAGGTAGATATCTTCAAAGGATAAGTCACCTGTCCTATTTTACCTTTTTTTTCACCCTCTAAGGATGACAATTTCTCACTTTTGAATATAAAGGTTGACTGGAATGACCAAATAACTTTTAGACAATTAATCAGAATGGAGAACTCTTGGGCTTAAGAGTACACCTTGCAGTATGCTCCATCTGTTCTCAGAATTCATACCCTTTAGAACAGGACTGCAATTGATATCTCAAGTCCTTCTACTAAAGGGTGACTCGTTTCTTCCAAATACTGTAGGAGCATAGAAGTAAGATTTTAATTCCATACCTTATTCTTTCCCCTTCATTTATTTATTTATACCTTTATTTGTTTATTTTTTTATCGCAGAAGCATACATGTGTAGCGATCTTTGAGTAAATACATAATCTACCATAAAAACAAGGACTTGACACACTCTAATAACTTAATGAAAAGTAAAATAATCTTGCCAATATGAATCTGGATAGATTTATGACAAAATCTTATACTGTTATGATGTAACAGAATGCTCTACTGGATAAGGTAGATTCAACCAGCCATATTCCAATTGGGAAACTGGACTCCGAGTTCTGGAATTGTAAGTCCAAGTATTCTTTAGCTGTGGCATATTTTTTCCCAAACAGACCACTAGTCCAGAACAAAGCAGAAATCTGAATGTGAAAAAGACTGTGTTGGATGCTTCCGATGCTTCTGTAGTCGTTCCTGTCGCTTGAGTCTCCACTTGGCTCTTTTCATTGTCTCATTAAAAGCCTGTTTTATTAGTATCTGAGAACACAGGACACATCTGAGTTGGCAGACAAGGCATGCAAAGGAACAGGCTGCAGATATTACAGTAGAAGCAGACATATTATACTGCACTAGATGCAAAATGTTTTTGGCACACCAAGATTCTCATAATAAAAATCTCTCTGTTTTGCATCAATAAATGTTTATATGGTCAGTCAGCAGCTAACAGGCTTGGAATGAAGGCATAAGCAGTTTTAGACTGAGAAAATATGCAGAGATAGTTACCTAAATCTCATGCAAGTCCTTATATGGACCCAGATAGCAGATATTTTAATATTTAACACATAGAGGCAATTTGCTTTTATCTGCATTGGCTAGCAGTTTATCCATTTTCATCCAAAATACTCCTCAGGTCTGATTCCTTGTGAAGACAAGCACAATAACCATTCTGCCAAATGCTGGCTGACAGCCAAGCTGGCCAGGATCGGTTTCTGAGCAGTCTTTCTAAAAATAAAAAAAACAACACATTTCAAACAACTCAAGTCTCCACCTAGATATCCAGGAAATTACCAACATGATTATGAAGTCATGTTAGCACAGAAAAACTGATTGGGAATTCCAGCTCGCAAATAAAACACTTAAAGAAACTGGTCCAGTTCCTGGTTGAGCACAAAGACATTATTGGAAAGACTCTCCTCCCTGAGACAGATCATTACTTTCTAGACATCACAGGATTTACACATATGTCACTGAAAATTATGAACATACACCTTCAAATACTTCCTGCTACCACTTTTGGTTAATCAATTCATTAATACATATTAGATGGCATCCTTAAGCCAAACTGTTGACTCCAGATATACCATTATTGATTATTTAGAATTCTACAGGGGTCCTGTAACTCCAGTGACTTGATGAAATTATTCATTATTTACATCAGAATGACAAATTAAAGTCAGTCTAGGATACCGAGAGTTGTAAAGACCAGGAGGACAAAACCCTATTGTTGTCCAGTTCTTCAAAATTACCTGAGCAAGGATATAAAGGAAATTCCCTTACTAATTATTTTAAAGATTAATTATATAATACAACTTATTAGAACAGCTGATTTTATAAATACTAGAGTTTAAAATAGCACTTCATACTAACTATCTGCTGTACAAGCTAAGAAACATTATGGAAAAGAAACTCAGCTTTTCAGCTTCTGTTAAGGCAACTTCCCACTCTGACCATTCACAGGCTCCCTACCAGTCATCCTCCCCAAGGCCAGACTTCCACTGCTGGGACTGAAGCCCCTCCCCAGCAGGCAGCTCCAGTGACCTGATGGGAGCTCAGCTTGGCTCCCCACTCATCCCCCTCAGTCAGACCAGGTTTCCCACAGTGGAGTCTCGGATGCCTCGTTCCAGAAAGACATTTATTCCCGGAGGAGTGACACAGACACAACCCAAGCTGGTGTCTCCAAGAAGGAGCCCCTCACTAAGGAACCCCCTGGACTTTTATACCCCCAGTCTCTCCATGCTCCTGCCCCCTCTCCTGTCCATCCACCTCGCTGGTGAGAGCTCAATCCACACTTCAATGTGAATCTCAGTCTGCATCTTGCAAGCCCAAATACCTGCACCAGGTGTATTCCTCAACAGTGTGTCAATCACTGTGGTACATTAATGTCAGTACAGATAACTCTGTATGGATTGCCAGATTTATACCAGCTAAGATTTTTAATTTCCTTCTTCTGCCTTCACTGCTACGGGTTGGTGGTTTGGATAGATCTGAGGTCACTACCTACCTCAGCTTTATTTACTTTCTGAAGATGAGCTGCACAGTACAATGAAATTATGCTGATAGAAAAGTGACATCAGACAGTCCTCGGGGAAATTTCTTTGTCATGTCACCCAGATTTAATTAGGCAAAACTAGAAGATGGATGGGAGAAACTTAGCTGACATTGATTGCCATTAATGTATTTCTAAAGACTATAATTCCCTGTGACTTCGTACTGAAAATATAGGAAGTCATCTTATAGTTGATTATAAATCAATTTTAAGAAAGCATTTTATTTTTTCAATGTAATTAACTGAATAATGAAAAATAAATTAATCACTTCCCGAGTGAAAATGCTTTTGCAGCTCTCTTAGACTCTTTTTGTTTTGCAGTATATGATACTATTTCTTCCTCTCCTTTTTGGTTTTGTTTTTTTTTTTTCTTATGTTTTAGGTACTATAGACAGTATCTACAGAAATAAGTGGCTAGTTTTCCTTTTCACTCATGTGGAAAAAAGATGATACTAAGAACTTTGTCCCAGTTCAAAACACTTGGATTTTTTGTTTCATGTAACTGCCTGATTAAATTCAACCATTGCTCTGAAGTTCAGGGTAGATAACTTTCTTGTAATTATAGCTATACACAAAAAGAGTAAAACAAAATCCTTATAAAGTGATGATCTGTGAGCTGACTATGCTATTGAGGGAGAAGATCCTAAAAGTACATTTAATTCTCTGAAAGATATCTATTGCTCAGTAGTAACAAAAAATTCAGCTAAATTCTAAAAATTACAGGTAGGAAATTACAGAAGGAAAAAAATGCTACTGCAAATTAATATTGCATGTGGATCTATAAAACTTTACACAGCTCTTGTCCTCTGTTTCGTAATGGATGTAATTAAATAAATCTTCAGAGAGGAGAAAAGACTCTTCAGATCATCAACAAGGAATCTACAGACTGGAAAAGCAAAAAGCAGAGCATGTGAGAGAGAGAGAGAGAGAGAGAGAGAGAGAGAGATGATGTTGAAGTATGTGAAGTCATGAACATCACAAAGAAGATGAATAGTGATTGTTCATCGTCTTCACTTTTCAAAAACTAGAGGTGCATTTAATCTGGCTCTTCTACATCATGGCCTCATGCAGAACATAAGAAATAAAGAAAAATCCAAGGAAAGTGAACTTAATTTATAATTTTTATACACTAATCAGCAGTAAATTTCACAATAGTGCTACTAGTCTAGTAAATAATGAAACTTTTCATATGTGAAAACTATACTTCTTGAGTTCATTCAAACACCTTTGAAAGGCTGACCTCTTTGTAGGAGCCTATAGAATCCACATCAGAGATTTCAGAAAGTGCAGGGAATATGAAGATCTCATACATTACAATTAAATTTTGGTAAGAACTCTTTGAAAAATCTTTCTTCTTTACAATCGCTTCCTCCATTTCAAAAGGAAATCACATTGTTCTCTTTCTGTCTAACATTGTGAACATAACAAATTTTCATATTACATGATCTGACATAAGGTGCCAGAAAGCTAGGACATACTAGAGGAATATAATATGGAAAGAACACTCTGAAAGAGTAAATTCTGGAAGATAGATCATAGTATTTTAAGTGTTTTGTCTGCAAAAGTTATTTTTCCTTTTACAATTCCTTTATAAGCAGTACTAAGTGTCATTGTTATGGTTTCCAGCTCAGTCTTCCATGCTCCTGAACCAGATGCTGAAAGAATTCAGGTTATTTACATCACAATAATATAACATAACAGTTTAATATTCCAATACTAAAATAGCATTTCAAGAATATGATATGTTTCATGTTATATGAATCATGTAAGAGCTGTGAGGCCGATTAAGAACTACTTTATTTCATTAAAATATTTTCAATGTGGAAGTATTAAAACTAGCTCATTTAAGTCACTGAAGTGAATGGTTTCTGCCATAAGCTATGGTAGCTGCTGAATGGATAATGCAGTAACAGCCATTCCCACGGTTTCAAAACAGCAATTGAAACCTTTTGCAGAAAGGGTCTATTACAGGAACACTCTTATCATATTCTAACACTTGGGGTTTTACTTGGCAGAGTAAATTGTCTGCACTGTGTACTTCTTAGACTTTACACAAAAATAATAAAAAAAATATTAAAAGCCAAATGGTCATTTAATATAATATTGTTACACACACATATCTTTCTCAGTTTTCAACATAACATTTTATAATTCTTATGAGGATCGGTTCTTGTAGCTAAGCTAGATAATACTCTTTTACTTAAATTTTCCTTCCATTATCTTACAACTTTTCCTAAAGACACTGAATTATTATGAATTGTATGCAAAGGTGTGTAAAACAATTTATGAAATGTGGTGTATCAACTTTATTAAAAATGGCACCTGTATGCTCACAGGAGTTTGCCCCTTTTTGTCACTCTGCTGCCTAGCAAATAATTTATGTTACTTTTAAAACCTACATGAACTTAGTAGCCTTGCAATCAGATAATACTGGCTTGAAATTTGCTAAATAGGTGACCATGTTGTAAGCTTTCCTTTCAAATTTTGCTGGTACTAGTGCATTCAGAGTGGCAGCCCCAGAGACTTGTTTGTGTGCTCAGATTCCAGGCTGTCCTCCCTATTTAAAAAGGAAAGCAAATCAGAGATTTAGACATGTGCACAGTAAAGAATCCTGTTGACTTTATGTACTTTTTGAAGCAAAATATGTAATTGGGAGGAATGAGCCGTGTGTCAGTTTCATTAAATTTATTAATCAGTCCGGTAGGCTACGTTGCAGTTTTGAAGAAGTTCTGCAAGCGTGTAAATTTTCTTGGTGACTGAATGGAGAAATGCTACTTTACTGCTCTTTTTCACATTCTTCTTAGGTTTAAACAGTTTAGGCTGATAACTTCAGTTTTGGGTAATCTAAGAGTCCCTTTCTTCTGACAAATAAAATATGATCAACCTTGGAATGCTGATCAGATCCACACAGCATCTACAAACTGGATTAGTTCATTGCTCTGTTATGAGGTGCTCAAATGACTCTTCTGTATCCAAGCAGGACATATTCAAGAGTAAATTCATCCCACTCCGTGTTTCAGAAAGGACAGATTGCAGAAATCTGATTCAGTGTTGATTCCCTCTACCCTCAGTAGATCTCCAATACTACTCCAATCCTACGTCTGTTTTGTTTTTGTACACAAGCCTGTGTGCCTTAATGCCATTGTCAGGTAGAACTGTTTAGTAATTGAATCTCTTCTTGAGTTCAAGCATGAATTTCAACTCACTTAAATTTAGGTTACTATGTTTCTATCATACTCAGTAAAAATGTAGTAAGTACAATAGGTGGAATTTGGGCAGATTTACTATACACTAAGGTAGTCTACTTTTGTCTGATTTTTTTGTTATCTGAATCTATCCTTCTAGAATCATGATTGTATTGTTATGAGATTATTTCCGTTTCCTAAACATAGGAGTCTAACATTGTACAAAATACTTGAAGCTTTTCAAATAACCTGCTTGATGGCAACTGACATTAGATGGGATCTATAGGAAACCAATGCTTATAGGTGGGCACAGCTCAGTGATGCCCAGAGCCAGGGAGGGCAGGGCTGAAATGAAGGCCAGCCCTGCTCCAGCATCACTGGGCAGCAGCTGATGGCCCCGGGAGGGAGTGACATGGAAAAATATCTAGAAAACAGTTATATGATGCTGGTATCAACATAAGAGATTCTCATATCTACTGATCAATGAAAAGTCAAAAAGGTTTGCTGCAGTAAATTTAGACATGCCTAGACTCAGATGATAAAATTTTAAGATGCATGTAGACATGACTTACTACAAACTTATTTTGCAAAAGCATTAAAATCACTAAAAATATTCAGAGACACCAAAAAGTATATTCCAGAAAAATCTACCAGGAAGCTCTGTTATATTAATCAATATCTTACTCAATGACAGACTGGCAGCATTAGCAGTTTTGTATTGAAACATCCAAATTCTTAACACATCTTTGAGGTGCTGAATAAGTTATTCTATTACAGCCCAAAAATAATTTTGGTTCAGGTACCCACAGGCAGTACAGAGTTAAGCAAGGAGCAGTGAATTGCAAATATTACTGAAATACCCACTTTGCAGATCTAAAGATAATTAATGGTTTAGAAATTACATCAAATTAATTTGAAAAGATTCAGAAGCAATTTCTGAAACACATATGAAGGGATTCACTTAATTCTACATTCAACACTGAAGTGCTAGCATATGGCTTAACAAATTGTGTGACATATACAAGTGCTGACTGAGATTTTTTTTTATTTTTTATTCTTCATTCATTAATTTCAAACATCCTGAGTTCCTCAGCAGAAGGGGGACAATAAAAAGAGGTTTTTTACATATGTCATTTGCAAAAGGCAGTCCAGAAATAATACTGGTGTGTCACTTGATGACGATGGCCACCTCACAAACAAGACAGACAGGGCAGAGAAGTGTAATGCCTTCTCCATTTTGTTCTTCAACACTAAAGGACTAAAGGGGTCTCAGTGCCGTGAGCTGGAGGACCAGAATGATCAAGTCCCAGTGGACCCTGAAGTCATGCAGGAATTGCACCTCAACCTGGATTCCTATAGGTTCAGGGTCCTGATAGGACTCATGCAAGAGTATACTCAAAGAGCTGGCTGATGTCATTTTGAAGCATCTCTATGATTTCTGAAAAGTCTTGGGAATCTGAAGGAGTTCCAGTTGACTGGAAGCTGGCTAATGTTGTCCCTGTTTTCAAGAACAGCAAAAAGGATGACACTGGAAATTACAGGCCTGTCAGTTTCACTTCAGTGGCTGGTAAAATTATGGAGACAATTATTCTGAGAGAAAAACACTTGAACAAAAACAGTCATCAGAGCATCTTTATGATTGGAAAATCCTGCTTGTTGAGCTTAATTTCCTTTCACAACAAAGTAACTCACCTAGCTGATCAAGAGAAACCATTTAATGCAATCTTTTTGGATTTCAGTTAAGCTTTTTTTGCTCTCACAGTATCCTTCTGGACAAAATGTTTATAGAGAAAACAGCTGCATAAACACATCATGTGCTGAGTGAGAAACTAGCTCATGAGTTGGACTGAAAGGGTCACAGTGAATGGAGTGATATCAGACTGGTGACCTGTCACTAGTGAGGTTCCACATCTTCAACATCTTCATAAAATGGCTTGAATGTAGGACTTGGAGAAACAAGTTGATGACAGTAAAATCTGAAGAGTTGTGAAATCCCTTGAAGGCAAAGAAGCCCTGCAGAGAGATCAAAACAGATGACTGAGCAATCATCAACCATATGAAGTTTAAGAAAGGAAATTTCCACAGACTGCACCTGGGACAGAACACCATCAGAGCACCATTGGATGTTTGCACAGACTGGTTAACTGGGCTCTGGAGAGCAGTGCAACAAAGAGGAACCTGGAGTTCCCCGGCGTTGACAAGTTGAATGTGAGTCAGCAGTGCCCTGGCAGCCAGGAGGGACAAATGTGTCCTGGGGGGCATCAGGCACAGCATGGCCAGCCAGGAAAGGGAGGAGATTATCCCACTCTGCTCTGAACTGGGGTGGCCTCACCTTGAGTATTTTGTGCAGTTTGGGCCACCACAATATAAAAAACACAGTAAGCTGTTAGTCAACATCCAAAAACTGATGAAGGGCCTCCAGGGAAAGTTGTAAGACAAGTGGCTGAGGTCACTTGGTCTGTTTAGCCTGGAGAATAGGAGACTGACAGGAGGCCTCATTGAAGTCTACAACTTCCTCATGAGCAGAAAAGGAGGGACAGACACTGGTCTCTTCTCTGTGGTGACAGTGACAGGGTCCAAGAGAATGCCCTGAAGTTGTGTCAGGGGAGGTTTAATTTGTATGTTAGAAAAATGTTCTTCACCCAGAGGGTGTTTGGGCACTGGAACAGCTCCCCAGGGAAGTGGTCGCAGCATCAGCCTGGCAGAGTCCAAGAAGTGTTTGGACAATGCTCTCAGGCACTTGGTATGATTACTGGGAATGGTGCTATGCAGAGCCAAGAGTTGAACTTCAAAGATCCTTGCATTTCCCTTCTAATTCAGGATATTTTATGATTCTTTGAGTTACAGCTAAACATTCCTTTTACCTTTCAGTGTGTACACGGTAAAGTCACAATCTAAAAAAAAGGTACCATTAAAAATTATAACCCTTTTCACACCCAGCCTTATCATGGCAGTAGTGAGTTAGTTGTTAGCTAGACAAAAAGAATACTGAGAAACCTTACTTTTTAAATTCGAACTTTAGAATTATTGACTTCAATATGAACTGTTCTAGAAGCTGTCTTTATTCTAGCTTATTTCTAGCTTCAGTGCTGTGACTTTTCTTCTGTAAAATATTAGTGTAAATTTTAAAACTGAACATTTTCTGCCCCTTGGTTGGGTTCATACAGTGTCTATTAATTTGCAGTGTACTACTGGTTCTGGTACACCTTAAGTGGATGTAAGACTGTATGTACTTTTTTCTTTTTATTCACTATTGCTACTTTATGTTATTTGAAGTCATTCTGACCTCTCAAAGACTCAGAAAGCAGAACTTAAAGAACTTATTATAAGTTATGTCTATTTGAAGAAAAAAAAAAGAACATGTCATTTTGGCAGAAGCACTGTGTATTTCTGTTATTGTGTCACAGCAAGAGAGCAGTCTCTTCTCAAGGATAGCAGCGGAAGGGAACTGTATTTTGCCTTAGAGCTTTCTCTTCTGTTGATCTGTTAAAAATGCACAGGTTCATAAATATGTAAGATTATATGTGTTTGCAGGAACAAAACCTTTGAAAAATACAGTTATAATGCTTTCTTTAGGACTTATTCAATGAGTTAGAAATTATTTCAAAGAATTATTCTAACTGAGCTCCAGCTTTTGTCTAGGTGAGGACAAGTGTGTGCAGTCTTAATATGTGGTTATTAGACTCAATCAGAATCTGCCCTTTCCTATATTAACTCTCAATTTCAGTGAAATCATCAAAAATAACCTCTATTTTTTCCTGAAATTAATGTTAAATTATTAAATCTCATGTTTTTGCAAAAAAGAAAAGTAAATAAAGCAACAATCTAATCTTCCAGGCCTGGGGTGCGCTACAGAGATTTCATATTTTTCCTTACTTTCCTCCTGCGTCTTTCGTCTACTTAAATATAGTCTCATGACTTTATCAGGTTGCCTTTATCAGGTGCCTTTATCAGGTGCTTCATCAGGTTGATTTTTACATCCCAGAAAAATTCTTCTCAGAAACAGCATGAAGTTTAGCTGAGAGAAGTTCAGTCTATTACCTTTTTGACAAAACCTGCCTTGATCTGCTTAAACTCACTCCTCTAAGTCTCTGTCCTGAGGTTAAGGTCTGCAACTAAAAAAAAACCATTTCACTGAAATGATTTAACTCTCACTTCTGCCTGCCTGTAAATCCTATTATGGCTCTAGCATTGATCAGCATGTCAATAACTATTTTTCCCGACTGTCGTTTGTACTCTAGTTGCTAATAACTGTGTGTGAAAAGACATTACAGAACAGAATGGGATTCTTTCATATGAAATTTCTCATCAGCTTGAACCCCAATTATATGATGAGTGAAACCTTACATAGAAATCATTCATCTGGACATTATAGTGTATCATTATTAGTAGTATTTTTAGTCTGCATAGATTAACAATTGTGAGTGAGATGGGTGGAGTGTGGCATGGCATAGATACAAGATCTATGCACAGAAACAAATAAATTCAAAATTTTACAGATCTAAACACATCTAAACTTTTTTTTTTCTTTTCTTTTCTTATAAAAGTGTGGATAAATTTTACAGTGATATCTTGAATCTGACCTGTGGAATTGATTCTTGAAATCTGAGTGGAGCTTAACAGAGATCTTGCTCTGACCTGGCTTCTCTTTCATAAGCTAATAGAGAAAGAGATCAATACATTAGTTCTTTGCCCAGCTTTTACAGGATTTAAAATATATTTCTTTCAGCACATTTATGTATTTTCAGGTGGTAGTTTTTTCAGTGATGACATTTTAGAGGTATGATGGTCTCTCAAAAGGCAGACTGGAGTTGTAGATCTGAAACTCACTGTCACAAATATAGTTTGGCAACTGTCTCTGGTCTTTGACCAATATCTAAGAAGACATTTAAATGAATGTCTTTTATATCTTGTAACTACTTTATACAGTCCATTTATACATTTAAGTATACAAAGTATGCTAATATGATAAACAATCTTTTCTTCCACACCTTGATAACACACAGTATTCATGCTATATTAGAAATCTGGTGTAGTTCAGTCAATTACCAGGACTATTAATAACGGTTTTTATCTGTGATCAGATTGGGAATTAAACCTACTTACTAAAGATGGGGTAATAATGTCAATTCTGAAAGATAAGAAGTGGCGGTGAAAAATGTTTCAAGAAAGCTGCCAGAGCTTATATTCAGTCTTAGCTGTAGAAAGGAATTTTTAATCTGTGTAGATCATACTACATGAATTTTCAAATCCAGAACATATTCAGCAAAACTGTACATTAGACAGTTTTTTTTTTCTATTTTATAATGCGGGTGAAGCAGCAGTTTTAAGGACCTGATAAGATCCAGGTAGCTCTGAACTTAATTCTAAACTCTTGGTGCATCAAGTGTATAACTTAATTTCTACTCAAGTTTGTCTGATGCAAAGAGTAATTTCAGACTAAAAAAGACAAAAAGTTATACCTTCCACTCCTTAATGTAGAAAATAAAAATCTTAGAAAACAAGTTGCAAACCATCTTTTCAGGGCACAGTGACCTAGCAGTCATTAAATGTCACTGTTTTCTTCTCTTAATCACCATGGACCACTTTGTGCAGAGGTAATGTAGCATAATCCTCTCAAACAGATGTTTTCCAGGGCCTGATCTTAAACACAGGTTTTTAAATGCATTTCTGGACACTGCAGATTATGCCTAAATATCAAGATCTCCCAAGGGAATTTTTAAACCAAGTGAAAATCAAGAAGATTTTTAAATATTTCCTTAAAGAAAAACAGTATTTGTGTGAATGTTTTTCTTTACTTTTAAACTGTCAGTTTGGGCAATTTATAATAGCATATTATATTAAAGTGTAATAGTTGCCTGATACTTAACACTGTCATTCTTTTTTACAGTCTTTTTTTTTTTTTTTTTTCTTGCGGCAATTAATCTTTCTACCAAACTGTATTTTAACATAACTGTGTTGGCTTTACCACCACAGAAATGTGAGTGAATAGTGTTGAAAAAATTACTGAGCATAATAAATCTTTTTAATTCTGACAACACCCTAAACATTTCCCTTAAGTTTGGGGTTTTTTTTCATTCAGAATGAAACTTCTTAGTCAACAGCAAAGAGTAAACATCTGGCTTAGCACCAGATTGCTTAGTCTGGTTGTGAATTAAATCATGTTAACAGATTCCTTCCTGTGCATCACAATAAAGATAGCTGATAGTATTTTCAGATTCAGCACATTCTCTTTGATGTTCCTTCATGACCTTCCGCCTCCACTAGGTTTCAGAATATCATCACCACTGCAATCACCTATGTTGTGGTCTGTCATTTGTCTGCATCCACAAAAATAATTTTCCTATCCATTTATTTTATATCCTACAATATTCATTAGGTTTTGTGTCGTCTTGCAGGAAAAACTTCTTGAATATCTCATGTAACTAGAACTGGAATTGTTCCCTGTGCAACTGAATTTATGCCAATACGAGAACTGTGGCTATAAGTTTTCGGCTTAGCTTGGAAATCCCCTGTAGGAACATTTATGTATAGATGTGCCACAATATGAACATGAGAAAGCCCGAGTTCAAGCAAAAACAAAAATTTTACTACAAGATGTTTTTTAGAAGTTATGTGATTTGTTTTCTTTTGCATTATCATTACTTAATGTGTTATTGCACAGGTATGTGCATTCATAAAAATCCACAGGTTTTTTATTTAATTAAATTATTTTGGTGTGCCTACTGGAATAGATAGACAATGAGTTATGATTCTATACATTTTAAGTATGAAACACTCTCTGTGCAAATGGAGCAAAACTTACCCAATTGGCTAAAGAGATGCTGATAAATCATAATGCACAGTGAAATGGGTTATTCAGCTCTCTGTGGGAGGTAATCTTAGAATACTGTTCCATGTTAAAGCAAACTTTTTTCAAATACAGGCACTTGCAAAGCCCTTAGCAACAGCAAAACCCAGTTAAAGTTCTCTGTGTTAGGTAATTTCCTTTCACTAATGAAGATCATCCAATCAAATGGGACATTTCTAAAAGGTTTGCAGAAAAAAAATTAAGATTTCAAGGCAGATATAGTACTTGTATTAAGTAAGCAATTTCTAATGTCTAGATTACAGTGATGCTACCTTCACAATAGTTTTAAAAACAGATCTTTTGGATCTTTCAGAAACTAATCTCTGAATTTCTCTTATGTGAAATCTGAAGAATGTTTTTCATGACAAATTCCAGCTTCTTGTTGGCACAGATGATTTGCAAAATATTCATATAGAATAGATTAAATAAATTGTCTGTCTACAGGATAGAAAATAATATAAAGCTTTAAAAAATTATCACAAATGCTCCATAACAAAGAGAAAAACAGGGTAAAACAAGAAAAACATACTGATGATTTTTTATTTTACTTGAAGCCAGTGATTAGTGAATGATTTTTAAACGAAAAATAAAAAATTAAACTGTTACAAAGAGCTACAACACTGTTAAATAGTAAAATCTACAGGAAAAAAAAGTCATACTATAGATATCACAAATATTGGTGTAAATTTTAGCTTTTTAAACTCTTGGTCAGAAAATCTAGTCTGGGGTACATTTCTGCTCCAGTCTGAGACAGACACAGATAGGTATTTAAAGGCTGTAGCTGAACCCTATACTTGGAGTTTTCATTCAAGCACATTTTTAGGTAGGTTTTGGGTTTTTTTTTTAGATTGCAGGTATAGAATTTTGATTTGTTTCCATCTACACAGCTTTTCATAGGGTATGGCTACACATCTGATCTCAGAAACATGGTATATTTTGTATCACAAAAAACAATGCCACTGACTCCAGAAGTCTCCAGCTCAAATTCAGTGTCTGCGATGATAAAGGTTGATACAGGTAAAATTATGCAATGAGCACATATAGAAGCTTACACACATGCCCTGGTTTTGCAAATTTATGTAAATTTTTGTAAATCTAGTCTCTCAGTGAAGTTAAAGGTGAGACTGGAAGGAAACAACCTCATCTGCTTCCTACATCATCTGGAAAAATGTTCCAAAGGTTTTTCACCAACATACAGAATTTGCTGCAGTGTTGCAACATATTTTTAAGCCAACAAAATAATTTGAGGAGATAGTACTAATAGAGACTGAACAAGAATACTTACCAAATTACTATGCATGCATACCTACAATTTCTTTGCACTACTGAAAGAGAAGATTTCATCCAGCTTTACTATATTACACCTTAATACGGCCTCTTACCTTCCTAAAACTTTATTAAAAGTGCCTGCCAGCAGATCCATCTCTTTGAGACTAGAGCATACTCATCCTGTACAAGACAGCTGATTGATTATGGCTGAGAGCAGTTACTACCTCTCAAGTCATTGTTTTATTTGCAGTGCAGCTAAATGCTAAATTTTATTTTTGCATTCCTTATCAGCTATAAATTGATTCTTCAAGTTAAAAAAAAAAAAAAAAAGGGTAGAGCATGGGTTAAGAAATACCTGTTTCTCTGTATAGAATATATGGAAAGAAACACATTCACGGTGCAATAGTAGTTGCAGTATTCTTGTTTAGGTATTCATCAAATCCAAGGAACATCAGTCTTTTAGCTACCTGAAAGATTACATACAAAGGTGGAACACACAAACTGCAGATTAATCAGTGAGGGATCAGGGAGCCTGTAACTCACTGCTGCTGACATGTTCTGGTAAGGGAATGCACAGAAGCTCCAGTGTCATCCTACACATCCCCTGCAGCTCTGCCTACAGTGGGCACTGCTAAACACAGTGTCTTACACAGATTATGGGTACAGCTTCTAGGGGCTATTGCTACGAGAACATTCACTATACAATTCTAAAACTATATCCACACATTTATTAGGGAGAAATAAAGTTTACTTGTTGGCAAGCAGAATGACATTTAAAGGTCTTCAGTTCCTGAACGGACACTACAAAAAAGATGGAGGGTGATTCTTTACAAAGGCATGCAATAGGACAAGAGGGAATGTCTCTAAACTGAGTGGTTAGATTTAGGTTAAATATTAGGAAAAAAATTCTTTACTTTGAGGGTGATGAGACACTGGAAAAGGTTGCAGAGAAGTTGTAGATGCCCCATAATAAAGACAAAATCTGTTTAATCATTTCTGTTCCCAGCATATACTTTAAAATCAACAGAAAAACCTACCCAGAAAATCTAGAGAGGAACTTTTCAGAGAATTAAAAATCTGGTTGACTGCATTCAAAATTTTTTCTCTCTCTTATTTTTTTTTCAAATTATGATTTAGTTTGAAATACAAAAAAAAAAAAAATTAAAGTGTTTTATTTCCCCCCTTGGTAATTTTAAAAAATGTCAAAGGGCATTTTTTTCTGCCTTGTAGCATTGGACCAAAAATTCTGTTTACTAATATTTTTCCAAATGGAGTTGATCCTATGAAACTGTGTGAAGATTTGCAATAGCATTTAACTTTTCTGCAATTTTTCAAATACCATCTAATAATCAAATACCATATAATAATCAAAATTTTGGAGCTCTATATTAAAATGCTGGGAAATGATCTCAAGAAAATATAGCATTATGCAGTTCTTTTTAAATTTTTGTCATCAGTTTCCACAGAAAGTTACACTTTGCAAACCTCAGCCAAATAGATCTCCACGCAAAGAAGATGTAGTAAATGGAAATCACTGTAAGTCCAATGGATTTCACACTAACACCAGACATAAAGGAAAAAAAAGCATATGCACAATTCTGCCTTATTTTGGGACATAATCCAGCTGTCTCTGAAAGCTGTGGAAATTTTTCCATAATCTTCTAAGACTTTGGGAGAAAATACATCATGCCTTTAGTATTTATAATATTCATAGCATGCTGGTACCCAGAACCCAAATTTTCATGAATGCATTAAATCTATTTTCCCTCATTCATTTTTGAAACCAGGAGAAGTACCCACAAAATTAGATGCAGTTTCTTACAAGGATGTCAAAGTCTTGCATTTTACAAGTTAAAAGCACTATGTAGTATGCGTTGGTGGTAGTGGGTTTGTTTCCTATTATTATTCTGTAAATAAAATGTGACAGTCTTATAATTAGAGAGACAAGATAAATATACTATTCAAAATCTAGGAACAAGAAAATGAAGTATAAAATTATGATCTTGCTAAACTAGTTATTACCTACAACCAATGTGAGCTTGACATGAACAAATTATCTTAAACAATATTTAATTCAATTAACTTTTGTCCTCTGGTGTATTTCCTATTACACTGTAGAAATATAATTCTGCTAGATATGCTATTTACTGCTCAAGATTTGAGTAACTCAAACAATGGACTCTCTAAAGAAAATGATATAGTCCTTTTACGGGTATTAACTTTCTAGCATTTGTTTAATGTCTCCAATCAGCATTACTTCTACCAAAGAAGCAAAATTATGGTTAAGAGTGGAGCACAAACAGACATGAGTAAGAGCATAAAATAAAGGCAGAAAGCACTTTGGCATTTACATTTCCTGGTGCGATTTGATAGTTGGCTCAGAAAATCTAGGCCAGTATTTCTTCATTGTATGCATTTTTATTTCCATGTTAACTAATTGCCCTGAACAACTTTGCTACTGGTAAATGCTAATTTCATAGTGATGGCTCCATAACTTACTTCTTAGAGTATATACAAATTTAAACTCCCTGCTCTTTCCTGAATAGCTCCTGAATTTTCCATAAAAATACATTGTCAGTCTAGGTCATTCTTCTTAACCCGTAAATAAAACTGGGAGTTCAGCATGCATTACTGAATTTTAGCCTAAGCGACATGCTCCACAAATATTATGCAGATAATTTTCATATTCTTTGCATTTTTCAGTGTGAAAGAACAATAGAGGCTGCCTCTGCCTTCATCTTTCAATATGTTTTTAGCCTGTCATGTTATATTCATGCTTAAAAATTAATTTTGGAACTTAAATGTTTTGTTAGGTTTAGACCCTTAACTAGAATTCAAAAAGGAAGTGATAATGTGATCACAGTGTAATTTAAATCCTGAAACCCCTTGTTAAAGCTTCAGGCATCTAATTCTGTACTAAAAGCTGCCCTGACCTATCCAGTCTTTTTTCCTCTGCAAACCCACAGTCCTCAAATATGTGTCTTTTGTAAAAGTTGTTGTTCACACAAATCTAATGCACTTGTAAGTTTCCGTGAGAAGCTAGTTCTGGATTCTGCTGAATCCATCCTGCTGTACATAGTGTTTGAAATGCTTTACCATTTCAAAGGACTGCTGTTTTAGTTTCTCATTATCTAGGAGTTTGCCACAGCTATCAGGCATTCAAGCTTAGTGGGATAGCTGATGGATAACACTGCACAGATGGGACACCTGACACCAGCCGATGCAAGGGATATCCCATGACATCATGTTCAGCATAGAAAAACAGATGAAGAAGGAAGGGAGAGTGCTTCCGAAGCACCCATTGTGTGTGATGGATCCCTGCTTTCTTGGGGCTGCCTAAACACCTGACTACCCATGGGAAGTGGTGAATTAATTCCTTTTTTTGTTTTGCTTATGTATATGGCTTTTGCTTTACCCATTAAATTGTCTATATCGCAAATCATTCTTTTTCTCTTTTACTCCTCTGATTCTCTCCCCCATCCCACCACAGGCAGTGAGTGAATATCTGTGTCAGGCTTAGTTGCCAGCTGAGGTTAAACTAGGACATTTCTTTTGTGTACAAGTGATTTTTTATTAAGCTAAAGGTAAGTGTAATGAAGTACAAGACTGCTTCTTTCACTGAGAGTGTGGGAGATGTACCTGTGTGGAAGACTGCATCTAGATTTCTGCCCCCCTCTCCCAAGACTTGTTGATGAAGTCTATGAAGTGTTTAGGAATGGAGAATTCAGAAGATCCTTCTTGCTAAACAGGTAGGAGAGTGGCAAGAGAGGCCTTAGAGGCTCCAGAAAAGATGGAACCCTCTGTGGGGAGTTTACTGCATGTTTCAGAATGCACACCTGCTCTGTCACAGTTTAAGATAAATGTTTTTAAAACAAATTCATCAATTATTTATGTTTTATATTGAATGATATCAGAAAGGAGGTCAAAGTGTTTGATGGGAAAAATTACCCTTCATCATGCCAGAAACTGCAGTGATGTCTTACAGGAGCCAGAAAGGAGAATCAGAAAAGGGACAATAAAAGATGCCTCTGTTTTGCAGCAAGAATTGAGATCTTGCTGAATTTTTTTTCTGCTTCAGAGAGCTGTCACACAACAAGTGTTCTTTTAGATTCCCAGCAGACCAGTAGACACTGGCACATGGATATTAGTAAACTAAGCTATAGAAAGATTCTGTCCCCGAGGCAAAGTGACACGGCAGAGCCACCTCCTCACAGCGTAGCACTTGGCTGCATATCTTTTTCAGGCCTTATGTAGTCCTTTTCTGGCAAGGAGACCTGGTTGTTATTTTTATCTATTTTTATCAGTTCAAAATCTCTGCAGAAAAATCTACAGTTGACTCTGAGAATACATGACACATACACTGAAGATCTGCAGTGTATCATAAAAAATGTATGGGGGAGTTTGAGGATTCAAAGTCTGCTGGGATAGTGCTAGGGAATTAAACAGAGCAGAGAGACCCAAATATGGAGCAGTGCTGTCCATAATGCCTTTTGGGAGTGTTTCTTGGCATCTTCTCTCATCAGTTTGTGTTCAGACAAAAACTGAGTGAATACTTTGGCACAGCCAAAACTCTACCAGTGATGACACTAAGAATTCAGTAGCCAAAACAATCACAGGTTGGTGCAGAAGGCTACCCCTTGGGCATATCTTTTTGTGGTGGTGTTCCTTCTTTTTGTTTATGTTTTGTTTTTTCTTAACATAGACATAGTTAGCCAAGGTTTAGTTGAAATCACAACAAAAAACTGATGAGAGCTGTCTTATTTCAACTAGGAAGGGAAATAGACTTCTTATGCCAAAGTAAATAGAATTCTTACTGATCCAGTAAAGTTTTCAAGCTAAGCCAGAGACTCACTACTATTCACCAGACATAGCCAGAAGGACAGACTGGACACATAGAGGGAGCTACTGCAAGCATCAGTGTGCTGGCCTTCTCGGATTAACTGGATGTGCCCTCCACTACAAACCAAATAAACAGAGCCGAATTTATATTTTTTCCAGGTTCTAATGCACAGTGTTTGAAAAGGCAATAGATCACCTGAGTTTCCAAAGCTGTTTAGAACTGGCACAACAAATTCAAACTAAGCTCTTCAAATACAGTTCTAACACATATTGATTCATGACATGCTACTCTGACAACTGTAGTAGAAAGTACCTTTGATCTTAGTTGTCCTGTTAGGTATTTTGGAAAATGGGAGGTCTGTTGATGCACAGTGTCATTGGTAGCTTCTTACCTTCTTAAAAATCCATTTTTGTATTTTAAATCTTCATGTACACTTTCTGTGGATTCTAAAAGCATTCTTTATCACTAATCAGGTCTTTATCCATCACCAAATGCTTTCCTTCTGCAGTAACTGTCCTTGAAATTTGAAAAATTAAGTCTGTGCAGCAGCCTAGTTTAAAGTACTATGCAACCTTTTTTCCTTTTCATTTAGCATTCCCAGAAGACTTCTCATAATTAATTACTTGGCCTTATACTTCTTAGAATGTCTTCCTCTAACATCTCTCTCTGCTTTATCTCAGCTTTTTTTATAACATAAGGGAGTAGCACATATTACAATACAGTTTGGCCCTATTATCTAGTACAGCTTCCTATTCAGCTGGGCAAAACACATTTCATTTGATTTACTCTTTACATTTCTCTTAAGCTCTCTAATAAGTTATAACAGTTGTTTTCTTTCATATATATTTATATACAGTTCCTCTAGACTGGATGTTCTTTGCATTTTTTTCCTCCTCTGACAAGGAACTATCCATTTCATTTTCATTTTCACTTACTTCATTAAACACAACTACTGTTGGCATTTAAAGCACTAGCTTACAGCAACAATTAATTACAATCAGTCAAGCTGCTTTGCCAAAGGACAGGAATTGCTCAGTTTAACCAGAGGAATAGACAACGAGGGCAACTGGTGCTGCATAAGCAGGTCATCTGTTCTATTGCTTGAGATCACTTGTATTAAATCTGACTTTTATCATTTTGGAACAAGCAGTTTTAGGGTCTGGAGAGAAAGGCATATGAGGAGCAGCCAGGAATCTGGTGTTGCTTAGCTTGGAGAAAAGGAGGGTGTGGAGAAACTTTATCACTGCCTACAACTACCTGAATAGAGGTTGTAGCAAGGTGGGAGATGACCTCTTCTCCCAAGCAAGAAATGACAGGACAAAAGTGGAAATAGCCTCAAGCTGCATCAGGGCAGGTTCAGGTTTTTCACTGAAAGTGTGGTTAGGCATTGGAGCAGGCTTCCCAGGGAGTCAGTGGAGTCACCATTCCCAAAAAATTTCCAAGAAATGACCAGACTTGTTATTTAGTGCTATGATTAATTGATATGGGAGTGTTTGAACAAAGCTTTGACTTGATGATCCTGGAGGTCTTCTCCAAACTTCAAGATTCTATAATTCTTTTTGGCCTTCCAACTTTTCTGCTATTACTGCCTCAAAGAAGATGAAATATTACACTTCCCAGCACTCCTACTATCCTTACCAATAGCTAAGTGCTTAGAAGTGTATCAGGTGTCCCAAAAGTCAAAAAAGTCACTTCCATCTAATAAGTGCTGACATGAGCTTTTTTCTCAAGAAGCTATACATACTGTCTTTCAAAACATCCCAACACCTCACATGCTTCATTCTTCACCATCCTAGACTACTCATGAAGATGTTGAATCCTGATCTTATCCTATTTCTTCTAACCATCTTTCCTATTGAGAGAAGTGACTTCTTAACACTGCTCAAATTAACTCCTCTATCCCTCCCCAAAAAAGCAGTGAATTTGTGAATTTCAAAACTGTTGTGCAGCGAGGTAACAAGAGTGTGAAAACTTTCTCTTTAGCTAAGACTATGCTTTTGTTGTTTCTTGCTGCTCCAAATCTGCCACAGTTTTGCTCCATTGATCTCCAAGGTTTAGATTTAGGAGAATTCCTTTCCTCATCCAAAGGACACATAAATGCAATGTAATGAAACACAATATAGAGAGCTAAATTCAGGATCTGGAAGGCAATGATTTGACCTATATTCATGTTCCTTATTTCCCCAAATTTCACTGAAAAGTTAAAATCCAGCTTCATGGATTGGTGGCTCTGCTAGAGCAGGAGGGTTGAAAGAAATAAATTCCTAAGGTCCCTTCCAACTTCAACTATTCTGTGATTCTGTGATATACATGGGTTTTGACTATGGGTTTATGTGGCTTGACTATATTAAAAATTAACAAAATTGTCTTAAAGAAAAGAAAAATCAGTGAAAAACAATGCTCTAGATGAAACTAGGTGGCAAGAAACTGAAAGGTCTAGACTTCCAAAGCAACAATATTTCAGAATAAATTTCTCAAGGACAGATAGATTGAAACCTGGCTTTCTCTCTTTTGGTGTATAACTGGTGAGACAGAATTTTTAGCTTTTGAGTGAGGTTTCTGGTCAGCACACAGACTGCCTATTACAAGTGGCCTCTGTATTGGAAAGCTTTCTTAAAGTGACTGGATTCTTCCAAAATCTATTTTTAAGCTTTATGGGAATTTGAACTCTTATCCATCCAGTCCATTCAATACCAGTGGGACATCCCAGAAAGCTTCCAAATGTGTTGATCAGCTGTGGTACATTCTAAAAAAACTGCAGTAAAAGACACTTAAACTAATGCTACTGTGGAAACGGATAAGAGTTCGAAACTGTAATTAACACAATATGGCTAGTGTGGCTTTTTTAAAGCATTTATAAGAGAGGGTCTTCCTCCAGCTGGTTCCTCTTCTATCTTTCCAATAAAATTTTGCCTAAACCGGAAATTAGAAAAAATTTAAATTCATTATTAGCAAAGCATAACCCAGGAAACGTGTAAATACTGATAATTTCTGTGTCATTCTTACAAGGTCTGAAAAATAGAGCAATAAAAGCTGCAAAACTTTAAATGCTTTAGTAATGGGTATTTTTTTGATTCCAATAAAATTGGTTCAGGTTTAAAAATAGAATTGCGACTTTGTTATTTTAATACTATTTTAATGATGCTTTTTCTAATATACATAGACTGATTTTCTTTCTTTCCTTTTTTAACAAGATTGCTTCATTTCAGTGTTTCTTCAGAGTACAAGAAAGATATATTGTATTATGTTCAGGAAAACTACATTCAGTCTTTTCAGATAAGTGGCTTATATGTGGAAAAAAAGAGCAGGATTAAAGAAAAAAAAACAAGGACAAGGAAAGGGAATGCATACTAAGTGGCCCTCCATCACACAAGAGAGAGAAGAAATCTCCAAAACCTGCATATCAGAGACATAATAAAGCAAACAAGAGAAGACTGAACAACAGTAGAGCACATAAATGTCATTAGTAGATACAAATACAGAGAAATAAATGAAATGTTATTTTAGAAGAGACTGAATTGTAAGTGCTATTCATATTGTATTTATCTCTGAAGAGAGTTTACTGAAAAGGCAAAGTAACAGAGGAACAGGGAGGGTAATATAAGAACTCAGGCTGTTATAATAAGTGTTCAGGTGGTTAAGAGAAAAGCCTGTATAGGAAAAAATGTGAGGTTGGCCTACCCCAGTGGTAGCAAAATTCTGAAAACCTTTGAAATTACTCTAAACCTAAATCAGGGCTATTATGTACCATCACCATAAAGTTACAGAGAAGACTTCTGAATTATGAAATGTTTCATAGTATTTAGACTAATTTTTGAACAACCTTCAATGCTGATTATATGATGACTATTGCAAAGATATAAAACAAGATTATAATCTAGAGAGACATACAAAATGCATGTTCCTGCCTTCAGATGAATTGCATTTCTAGAAGTTGCCTTTAAAAAAATAATTGCCATTTTGTGGATAAGAGGGATGTGATATCTTAGAGCAGTTACAGATTATTTGTTCCTAGATTACATTCATTTTCTGATTAATTTGATCTCAGGACTCAAGCATGCAAAATAAGAAAGAGGGAGAGTGACTGATTACTTAATCTCTCCCCATACATCCACCACCATTTGAAGAAGACAGACTTGGGAATGTCCATGCTTATGTCCTCCACTTACTAATGCCTACTGCTCTGTCCTTTATCATCCTGTCAGTGCTGGGAAAGAAAGTCATACAAGTTTTCAACTGGAAGTGTATCCAGCATCATCAGAATTATAAGGGACATTTCATGCATGTGAGGACATACTGTCTATCTACAGTGGATAAGTAGTAAAAGAGCAAGGGATGATCCCAAGCAAAGTAACATCAACTGATTTGTACCCATATTGTTTAGATTTAGACCCCTGTAGGCCAGTGTTATTTCAAAGAGCCAGCCCAGCCCAAATCCAGAGAGCAAGCTGGCATTTAAGCAGTGAAGGCAGTCATGGCTCCATGACCATCCTTTGTCTAGTAACACATACATACTCTGTTGAGGACAAACCATTTGCCTTTTAACAATTCCTGTAACTGAAGGACACTTGTAAACAACCTCTTTAATGGTTCAACTATGCTGTATCACAGAGCTGTTCTCGCCTCTTAAAATCATAATTTCACAACAGCTCTTTTTCCTAGGAATAAACCCAAGGTTTTTCCTTCATTTTGATTTACAACAGTTTACAAGTCCACTATTTTCAGACCTGTATCACATCAATGAATTTTAAACTAGCAGAAGAGGAGACCAGAGGATTTATATTTGAAGATACTGAAACAATAAGTTGATTCAAACTAGAGGAAGCTGAAGAACTGGATCTGTACAGCACACCCATCAGAGCTGGGTAGTGAGTCATGCTATGGTATAGAATTAGTGGCTTTGAAAAATTCAAGTGTCAATGTGTAGCTGAAATATAAAACTCTGTCCTATCTGATAGAAGGAAAGGAAGTGTAGAAACAGGTTTTCTTTTATGAGCTTCATCTGGATTTTAAAATGGACACAAAAGTTCTGACATTGGACAGCACTGAAGTAATCATCAAGCATAGAATCCTTATATGAAGAAATACAGTGTGCTACACTGTAAAGGCAGTGTCAGGCTTAATAAATTAACCTGATTAATTTTTAAAGAGACAGTTTTATTTATGCATTTACTTATTCATGGGAAAAGACTTTAATTTTTTTAAATTTTATCTGTAATTCATCAATATTGACATAGCTATAATTCAAGCTCAAATATTTTACTCAACAAAACATTTTCCCTGAACTAATGCATATTTCTCCATGCAGTGCAAAGGACAGTTGCCTCCATTCTTTTCAGTTCCACTTCTCTATATCACATGATTAATATTCTAAAGTATTGACCAAGACTTAGAATCTTGCTTTGTAAATTAAACATGAATGTTTTAACATAATGCTGTTTATATTTATATTTAAATTACCCATTTTTAAAACAATACAACTTTAGAGATTTCTTTTTCATGAGATATAACTGAATCTGTAGCCACACTTATTCATTTCATTGTAAGCAAAGCTTCAATTTTGTTTATAACAATCATCCCATGATCTTCAGATAGATTATTCTTTTCTATAAAACTATCCATAAGAGGAAGTATTTTTGGGATTAAGGACAGAGCCTGTGTTTTTTTGACAATTACTTTCCTTCTCTTTTTATTCTACTCTTTGTTTAGTTCTGGTTACTAATCCAATGTTTGAACAGGTATCTTTTCTGATCTGTTTTATATTTCTTCACAACAAATATACAAATATATAAAAACAAGCTTCTAACTTGACAAGAAATTTGAATTTCACAATGTCTTAAAAATATCATGGATTTTACTGTCTGTCCATGTAAAATATGAAAGAAAATCAACTCAATTACATCTCCATCCCAGATGAAAGTTGGGGGAGGGGAAAACAATGTCATACACATTATTAAACAGATTTCATCTCTGCAGATTTAATGAAAGATGCACCACACTGAACCCTACCATTTCATTACTTACAAAAAGCTCCATATCCTTACATGAGGAAAATCAATGAGACTTAGACAGCCAATAATGCTGCAGCTTTGAAAAGTCTAGAGGAACAAAATTACTTTTGTTCACTACAGACATATATACATAACAATGGCTTTTATCAATATTGTGTTAATCTGTGCTTAAAAAGAATTCATTTCCCAAAGTGATAAGAACAATGATTGTTTTCTATCAAGAGTTAAAACATAATAAAACGAGAGAGAAAGCACACATTGCTAAGAAAAATAACAATTTTTGGCTGCAAAACAGCTTTCTTGAACAGAAAACTCAGTTAAGGGAGCATCTGTGGGATATCTCTATCTGTGGGATAGGGACTGAATTTGTTGTATCAGTTGTGATGCATTCTCTTTTCCCTCTTGTTATAAAAATAAGTGTGTAGAACACACAGGTAGAAACTATCTGTGTTGTTCTGTAGAAATATTTGGTACACAGAATACTTGGTAAAATTCTTATTTTAAAGAAGATAAGTTGAAAGACTTGAAATTCCTCTTGTGCTCTATGCTTTAGCTAGATTCTTCTGTAGCAGATGAAAAGTCCATAGTAAGTCCACAGGGAGAAGTTTTTAGGATGATACAAAAACCTGTTAAAATTTTAGGTCACACCATGGAAACAATGTACAACTAAAATGTTGATTCTTAACAGAAAAAAAGTGCATTTTTCAGGAGCAAGTAAATAACAAATGCCCAAATAGACAAATAAGGCTATCATCAATAACATTGATGGAGAGATATTTAATCTCTTTGCCTCTGTATATAAAGTATTAGAGTGCTTTAACACCAGCTAGGAATTAAACCTCAAACAAGCCATTCCCTTCCCTCTACCCCCTCTGGTGAGAGAGGGACAGAGGCAGAGACTATGGGTCGAAATAACCATTTACCGAAATACAATGAAATAATGCACAGAGCAACAATATTGACAACAGGAGTATACAAAAGAAAAAGGTGCTTTACACAAAGAAGGAGTTCACCACTTTGACTCAGTTCCCAGAGTCAGAGACAATGAAAAACAGAGGTGCACAGACCCCTGGAAAGCTGGATCATCTGCATTGCACAGCACCACCTTCTTCCAGACTACTCTGCTGCTCTGGTTTGACTGTGGAAATCAAAAATGCAGGCTAATTCCTGTCGTGGCCACTATGTCATGTAATAGATATCATGGCATTTCTTATCCAGAGAAATAGATCCTCTCAAACCATTTACTCTGGAACTTGAGAATGATACAGTGTAAGAAAATTAAATCCAGAGGATTAGAACCTAGACTTCCTTTTGAATAAACTGAAGAGATTGGCAAAGAGTTTTAGCACTTCCAAATCTTATCTTGTCATCAATTAATCAATACTATCATCATTATTCTTAATAAAACTTTTTAAGTGCACTAGATTACTGAACGTCTTAACCTATGGGGCTCACTGGGTGCAACTTATGTCCAGACAAGTGTGAAAGATTGCATTCTTCTTCAGCAACGTTGCTTAATTGTTAATTGTATACAAAATTTGGGTCCTTAAACACTGACACCTGAGGTAAAACAGGTAATCAATACATAGAGGTGGCTTACACCTACCAGTAAAGTCTTCCAATTTACCTGCTAGTTCATACTTTAGACTGGCAACTTTTCTGCTTCTCTGTATTTAGGAATTAAAAGTCACTTTAAGTTTATATTATCTTATTCCTTGGCTAAAGTTTTATGCCTGTAAATATTATCCCTTTTTTCAGACCCCTAATTTAATAATTTCATAATTATTATTGAAATATAATACTTTCAGAATTATTTCTTACACTTGATAAAACAACTGTCTTCACAAACTGAGGAAAACTGCAAAATATTGTCAGGACATCCTTCCTTCTTTGGGAACTTGGTAAGTAACCATGCTCCATTTAACAGATTCTCTCAAAATTATGGATGGTTTACAGAGAATAAATCAGTGGTAATTTTTTAAATAATGCTTAAGCTTCTTCTTAAACTAGCAAGAGAAGCTAACAGAGCAAATTCTCCCCATGTGATCTCCAGTTTCTACACCCAGACCATCCACTACATTCCTGCTTCCATATTTTATTCAGTGAACTCATGACTTTTTCTTCACTGGCACCTGTTTTCTTCTCTTATCTAGGTTTATATTGACTATTAGGAAAAAATTCCTTACTGTGGGGCTCTGGAAGACATTTCCCTGAGAACTATAGATGCCCCATTCTTGGAAGTGTTCAAGGAGATGTTGGATGGAAATCTGATTAACCTGGTCTGGTGGAAGGTGTCCCTGCCCATGGCAGGGAAGCTGGAACTAGATGGTCTTTTAAGGTTCCCTCCAACTCAGGCCATTCTATGATTCTATAGAAATGTCTTTTTATAACACTTCTACCAAAGGTTTGGGAATGGGCATTTGAATATGTTCTTTACTGGATCTGGGTCTTGAATTTTTGCTTTAATATGAAGATATCTATTCTTTCATCTTTTTTTTTTCCTTTTTTTCCCCCTCATTTATATCAAAAAGTTCTTTGAGGCATAAGCAGTTTCACTAAAAAAAAGCAAAGCCCAGTGAGAATCACGACATCTGCCAGGGCTTATACATGCTGTTATACACCATTTAGTTAACACTAATTGTAACCAGTCCATGAGGCTCAGTCGTTGATTGATGAAATTAATGGCCAGTTTCTGGCTGATACTAACTGAAACAGTAGGATTCATATATATCTATCCAACTACAAAACTAATGAATCACAGGTCACAGCTGCATTGCTACTACATGCTTAACAAAAATGTATTGTTAACAGGGCAACTGGGGAATGTAAGGGATGGCTGCTTTTTACTACCCACCTCTTTTTGAAGAACAGCCAGGGCACTTGAAAGGCAGTAAATTGGCCTGTTTCCTCCTTACAACAAATCTTTTTCTTTTTTTTTTTTTTTTTATCAATAGTACTTGAAGATAGTCTGCTGCTGTGGTTTAACCCCAGCTGGCAACTAAGCACCACAGAGCTGCTCACTCACGCCCCCACCAACAGGACTGGGGAGAGAATCAGAAGAGTAAAAGGGAAAAAGCTCCTGGCCTGAGATAAAGACAGTTTAATAGGGAAAGCAAAACTCATGCATGCAAGCAAAGCAAAACAGGAAATTAATTCACCATTTCCCACAGCAGGCAGGTGATCAGCCATCTCCAGGAGGGCTGAGCTCCATCATGTGTGACAGCCACTTGAGAAGACAAATACCATCACTCTGAGTATCTCCTCCTTCCTTCTTCCTCAGGCTTTACATGCTGAACATGATGCCATAAAGTTTGGGAGATCCCTTTGGTCAGATGCAATTACTTTTCCCAGCTGTATCCTCCCCTAACTCCTTAATGGGAGTAAGGGAAAGACAGAAGGCCGTGGCATTGTGTAAGCACAGCTCAGCAGTAAAAAAAAAATATCCCTGTGTTATCAACACTGTTTTCAGCACAGAACCAAAAGAAAACTCCCTAGTAGTTACTGTGAAGGAAATACACTCTACCCCAGGCAATATTAGCACACCCACTGAGCTGATTTCCTGCATCGTGTCTCTACTGGTCTCTGCACAGAGAACTGGCCATAATTTTGTTGGGGGCAACTCTCCACTCCTGCAGAGATGGCCTATGGAAGTGCACTTAACTAAAACACTTACTTTTGCTTCAGTCCTTTTAATGTCCACCTCTCTTTCTTATAAAATGATAAACGTCAAGACATGCCTATAGATATTCTGAGCACTGGTCTAGAAGGCTTCACTTGCATACTTTCAAAGGTGACTCTTCTCCACTAACTTTCTTATGAAGAAGCATTTTTACAGATCTTTCTTGCATAAGATAATTCCCAGTTCTTGAAAAGGTGATGGGGGATCACAGCATTGCTTAGTCAAAAGTTACTAGCATTGTCTGTTTAATTTTTGTCAGATATTCTTGGAATTTCTCTGTGGAAGTAAAGAAGTGTCATTAAAGAAAAAGAAAAGCTTTGAATGTATTTTGAACTTTTCTTTTCAAACTCTAGGGAACACAATTAAGGAAGTAAGTAATTCTGCTCAGCCAAATGTCTCCTGAGGATGAACAATTGGTGAAACTGATTATTCAGTGAATTTCACTTTTTTTCTTACCTGCAAAAAGATTCCTGGTCTTTCCAGAGGCAGTCTTGATGGATTGAGCAAGAAGCATGTACACTATAATTTTTCACTACATTATAATAAAGTGAACTTTTTCTAAATGTCACCATTTAAATTTCATGGGGCATGAAATCTACTTTTGAAATGAAAATTAAAGCCCTTTCCTAAATAAAAAGTCTAATCTTATAGTCAAAACCACTTCATATTTCCTGACATTATTAACTTTGGAAGGCTGCCTGTAAGATGATAAAACTATCTGACATATTAAAACTGAATTTCCTTTATATAATTATGTTACAGAATATTTTAAATATATAAGGTTGTAAGGCTAATATTAATGTGAATTTTGCAGTATTTTCATTTACTACCAATAAATCTAAATGCCCTTCGTTTTAACATGCTAATGGTAACACAAATACTAACATATTACTTCTGAAGAAAACTATTTTTGGACTAAAAATGGTGCTTAATGTCAAAAAAAGATAACACCGCAGTAATCTCAAGAAAGCTCAACATTAAATATACTCACTTGCTGTTGAAGTTATAATACATACCGTATTTTCTGATTGAAAAGGTGAACAAATATTTTTATCACATTCTAAACAGTTGTAATAGCTCTCACTTTATAGCAATCCATAATTAATTTATTCATTATTGTGACACCTAAAGCCAAGGGGTTTTACAGTGATTTAAGAAGAAACATATGAACAGAACTGAAGATTTTCAGATGTCCTCAGCTCAGAGCTTCTAAAACCCAAACTAGACAGAAAGAAAAAAGAGAAACCCATAAAACAGTTACAAGGAAAAAAAAAAAAACCAAAAAACTTGTAATATCTCTTTGGAGGCTATTAGGTCTTGATAAAAATAAAAAGAAAAATTTGCCTTTTCTTTAGTTTGGATTTTCAACATTAGACTTGATGTTATTTCCATTTCAACAGTCTGTGTCATAAGCAGAACAGTAAGATAGACAGATGTATAAAAATAAAGTTTACTTTTTATGTCAGTATAGCATTCTCCCCTGATGCAGAACAAATACTGAAGACTTTGATCCTGTGTTTTTTAATATCTTACATTACCATAAAGCTCAGCCATATATTCGAGGATAAAACATCTTGAGAAAATAAGCATGAAATACCAATTGTGTTCACAGCTTCTTTATAATGGAAAAGTATGGAAAGTTACCAACCTTTTTCATAGGTATCAATAAAATGTGTTTTCACATGTTTAATTGGAAAGGAAAAATAAGTCTGATGGTTTAGAAGCAAGGTTGAAATTTTGAAAAACCCAGTCTGAATTTCTGAATTCAGAACTCCTCTGTACTCACATACTTGTTAATTTTATCATCATCTAATCTACAGTGAATTTTGCCACTCTCTCAAGAGCTTGCCCTAGATCAGTTCCTTCACATTCCGGCTGAGAGATCTGTGCTTCCCCTGACCCTTTAAACTTGCAAATCTGTTTACCTTTTTTTGCAGGTAATGCATCTTCCACAGATTTGTCCAGGATAAAGCTGTGCTGAAATCAATCTGTTAGCACCAGGTGCAACACTCAAAGAAGCTGCTGTCAACCAAAGACTTTTTTCATCTCAGTTGTATTCCTTGCCTTGGCTGTAATGGGATCCATCCCCACTAAACGCTTCAAGTGCCCTGCAAAAGCTTGTTCAGTTTCATTCTCCTCTGGGGCTAAGGGCAGATGGCACATGCTAGCACCAGTGCCAGCACTGTGACACCACAGGAGGAAGTGCACAGGGAGCACAGACTACAGCTGGGATTCCCCTGGCTACCCCCAAAGCCACAGAGGTGGTTGTGCTTTGACATGGGCTGCTTGGTCCTGCTACCCCTTTTCTCCTGTAATTTCATGCATGAGGTGATTTGTGAGACTTTATTCTGTTTGCTTTGACCCTCCTCTGCATTATGAAATTGGAAGACAGATGTTTAGTGCTGAAAAAACAAGTTCAGTTACAGCACTGCTGAGTCCCCATATTTCCAGGCACCTGTGCTGTAGAACTCAGTGCTGTCAAGTGCCCAAAGTTCACAGAAACGGGCCTGTGGCAGCACAGGCTGAGAATGAAAAGGAGGAAAAAAGAGAAAGTAGCAGTGCCCTTTAACTGTGATCAGGGTCATTTTGGGGTGTTTCAACAGAGAACCTTTAAATATCTTCCTTGAGCTAGTAGTGTCATGATGACTATTGTTCTTGTTTTGTATAATACTGTTCTCTTAAATATCAAGTGTGTTGTATATAGGGATGCACAGGCACACACACACACACTTACCACAAAATATTTTTTGACATCCCCACTAGATAAAAAACCACAGCATAAAATCATCATTATCAGCTGTTTAAACTGTACTGTACTTACAGTACACATTTTCCCTTGTACCATCTGAAGCTTCTATTGCCTTCAGGTACCAAAATCTTGAAGCACTCAAGGACAGGTTTAAGCATAATTAACTTCAGACTTGAAAAAGTTGCATTCACATCTGAAGCCAGAGGCTCCTTTACTTGGAGAAATACACACTCCTAGACAATTCAAGGGACCTATCTTAAACACTCCTTAGGAATGAATCACCCTTAGGAGGTGCATAAGGGGTCACCTTTCTTACTTGGCTGACAAGGGAGTCTAGGCTGATTAGATCATATTTCAGCATCTGAATTTCAGACGTTTAACAGAGGACAGACCAAGCCAAACCCATTTGTCTGTGTGTTCAATTGTCACTATGAATTGTTACAATGCAAACACTTAAGTTTCCTTTCGTTAGCAATCTTAGAGACAAGAGTTATCATCCATTAAAGAAAAACATTTTGTCCAACATCCTTCAAGATTTCTTATGTGAATCTGAGATTTGAAGCTTGCTGTATGTGCCAACAACAGATGTCCTTTTCAACTGCCAGATAAGGTAATAAAAGACAGCCAGGAACAGGGAAAGCCATTATACCTACCTGAATACTGCAAACCTGCAGGAAATGTAAAGTTGTTGCTACTGCAATACATGCCAAAAATGCATGTGGCATGCCACAGCATATCTGTGAAGAACAGTAGCCAGAAAATGTTTTGAAGACTGCAGATCAAGGAAAGTGCATTCATTCCTATTTTAATGGAAGCATTATCAAAATACAGTGCTGTCTCACTGTGATGAACATAAAGTTGTCACTTCCTTTGGTTTTCTATATCACTTCATGCAGATTTTCTAAAAATGCTCATGAGACAAACATTTTCAGAGACTAGCCCTATCACAGAAACTCCAACTGAGCCTTCATGCAGGCTAAAAACAAGTTTTCATTTGAGCAGCACTGACTTTTATCACATTTATTATCTGTAATCTTTTCTGTTGCAATCAATATGGTGAATTTCTATGCAAATGAAACATTTTCAGTGCTGAGCTGAGTCGTGTATCCTGCAGGAGGCCACTATACAAGTCTTACCCACCCAACACAGACTGCAGAATTTTGCTTTTAATAGATGAGGTGTCTCTCAGTCTGCAACTTTCCTAGATCGTGCTGAATAAGGAAGTGAAATTAAAGCAATCAATATTTTACCAGAGTCCAGAAAATTTTAACTCAACCTCGAGAATAATAGATTATTTCTAACCTGATGTAAAAATCATCACTAAAACCTGCAACTGTTTGTTATCAGGGGCATGGGGGAAATGAAAAGGGAAAAAAACTGAGGCAGACATTGCAAAAGAAGCAAATAAACAGTTCTAACTTGAAGTTTCTTTAAGCCTTCTGAGAGGACTTTCTGTGGAGCTGAGAGGAAATACTTCTTGATTTATTTATTGCAGAATGTGGTTCCATTTCCTGTCTTATATTATGAGGAGTCAGAAAGACAACTTATCATCTCTGATCAGTCTGTGATGAGGGATCTTGCTTTCATTAGGCATGACTTATATCTAAAATCCTAAATTACTACTGTTTCATACTGTGCTTCTGAATATGTTATCATAAAGATATTAGTATTGAAGGTTAAATCACTTTTTCCATGTTCTTTAAGAACACAAAAGGTCCAACAAAAGTCACTAACTTGCCAAAAAAACACACTGAGTTAGATCCTCCACAGGCTCACTCAATTCCAATGAATTCATAGTGTCACTTGAGAATATGATAAGAACTTCTTAAAATCGGGTTTTTTTGACAATATTTCTTGTGTTTTTGTCTATCATCTGACTGATGGTTTAACTGCTGAAAACTGTTAGATATTGTACCAATGGATTTTTATAGCAAGTCAAACTAAATTCAAATTACCGAATAAATGTATTTTAAAGTGAGTAAATTAGAAAACACATTGACAATTATCCTCTATATTCTGGAACAACACAAAAAAGACATAACTAAGGCTCTATTAAATCCAGAATGATTTGCATTTTTGAAATCATGGCGTTAGTCAACTAAAATAAAAATTAATCTTGTACTACCTAAAAGTATTCCTCTCCTAATCAAATCACGCCAACAGCTTCTTATGTTTTACATCTGTTTATACTGAAAGAGAGCATAATCTGTTGCTGTGTGTTTTTGTAAAGCCTTGCAAAATGAGGCTGTGAGCTCAGCTGGGGACTCCAAATGTTCTCGAAATATTTTTCACCATATCATTGATCATAACTATTGATAGCAATAATAACAGTGAATAATTGTTGCCAGTGGGATCTCTATACCTGTAAGAACTCAGTAAAGCTTTACAAAACATTCTTATAATTTATGATTACACTTCTAACAAGGATAGTTATAATTAATAATAGTAATATTAATAGCAACTAATTGTAATAGTAAGCAAAATGGTATCTCTTGATGCCACTCTTACAGAAGCTCTATAAATAGTTTTGCTATACCTAAAATAAAATTGCTTTTAAACTTCAAGGTTTTGGACTTGATGCCTAAGAAGATTTGTGTGCACTAAAGTCTTCAACAGCTGCTTAAAATTAAATATCAAGGATTTAAGGGTCTCCTTAATGCTAATATCATAATTTACATGGCAACTGTGGGAAATAAGCTGTCACCTGAAGACCCTTATGAAACACCATTATAGAAATCCAAACTGAAGAATACTCTGTAGGCATCTACATGTATCTCTTCTGATTTGTATTTTACAACCAATTTCATCTTGTGCCAAAAACAAGTGGATGCAGCTTCTCTCCTGTACTGTGATTTACTTAAGTGTTCCTTCTCTCTTGAATAAAGCCAATAATTTAGAATAACTATATGGAAATTCTAGCTTTATATATCTCCAAAAGCCCAGACAGACTTTCAGTTCCTAGAGAGAGTGATGCTTCTGACAAGTTGTGAATGTCCCAGCCATGAAAGGGTTTAAAGCCAGGTTGAATGGAGCTCTGGCAACCTGGTCTAGTGGAAGGTGTCCTTGCCCACAGCAGGGTGTTTAGAACTAAGGGATCTTTAAGGTCCCTTCCAACCCAAACAGATCCATGATACTATGATTCCATGATTCTATGCTAGTGGTGATGAGTTTGATGTCAATGCATCAACTAACAGCAAGATTAAAAAAAAAAAAAGCTTCCCTTTTTTGTTTTCTCTCACTTTTCTCATGTATTTCTTATTATTCCAGTTCTTATTATTTCTCTTATTTAGGTAGATCAAATTTGGCTCTTAATGAACACAGTTTATTGAACTAAAGCCTTAGTGTTCCCACTTTTAAATAAATAGGTATTTAGAATTAAAAATGTATATACAGACAAATAAATCTGAAAGGTTTTTAAACACTCTCCCCAAATCCTTTTTGAATCTTAAGTGTGATTTTCATAATCAAGACCCGATTTCTGAAGAAGTGAAAAAAATTATAAAGTCAAGCCAGTCAACAGCAACTGATGACAAAAGAGACATAGACTCTTTCTAGCCCAGATTTTGCATGCCTTTTTTCTTTCCCACCACTAATGCTTTAACTCAAAACATATAGAATGATGCCAGAGCAATACCAGGGCTGGAACTTTGTTGTATCTTTGCCAGAAGAAAGATCTGACTTTAATACCACAGCCTTTCTAGCATTCCCTCTCAGTGGTTCACTGCCCACATTTTATTTGTCACCAGAACAGCCTCCATCTGGACAGGAAAAAAAATATCCCCATCTCATCCTTGAAGTACCTTTCATTTTCTATGACAGCCTGAAAAATGTGAGAAGCTGACCAGTCTCTGCATCCACTACTCAATTTTCAGAACAGCAACTTTCTCTTGGCAATTCTGAAACTCTTCCCTATGCTATCCCTACTGTGAGGATTGACAGTCATGGACTCCACTTATGCCAGCATAGCAAAGCTAGTTTATTGCACAGCTTACCCGTATTTATAGGTCACTGCATTCATACCAAATTTTCTACTCTGACTCCTTTGACCCTCTCTTCTTAAAAACACAATCTTCTGATGATTAGTCTTACACTGGTAATGTCTTTCGTTATCTCTTTCACCAGCCAAGTCCTTGTTGCATCTCTCCTCATCAGGGTGGTCAGTGTCAGAGGGTCAGAGTGACCAGACATGATGTCTTCACTTCTGTTCTTGCCTTGAGTTTCTGTCTCCCATGACTTTCACTGTACCAGGGCCAAAGGTCTGTGGTGCTACCCAGTCCAGCTTCTGTAGCTGTCTGATCTCTGACACCAACTTCTTCCCAATTCTTCCCACAGCACTGGAAAGAGTTACCTATAAAGCCAATCTTCATTTTTCATTTTTATTAATATAACTGTCTTTTACTGTTTTAAACAACTTCTGAATGAACATATGTTTGGTTTTCATTATGATTTTTAAAAGTAAGGTGTTTTTCTGCAAATGCATAAGCAATAAATATCATTCAGGCTCATGGTGAGGTCCTGGATTACATGTGCCTTTTAGGTCATGTCTACTATTGAATTAGTTTGACATTTGCATATATAAGAGCAAGCTGACAGTCTGCTGTGAGCTGCAGAGGAAGCAAGGAGTCAAGGAATTTGGGCTCACCCTGCCCTTAAATGTAAAGCAAGGATCATTTCTTGCTGCAATTTAGACACAATCACAGTCTGCTGAATTTACTATACTCAGTAGCCATCCACTCAGTGTAATTGTTCTACCTAGCAGAACAGCAGTGCATAATATGTCTTACAAAATAGACCCCCAAACAAAGTAAAATAAAACCTATGTAAACATCTGAAGCCCTTTCCAAAACCAAATTCAGAATAATAGCTCAGGATGTTTTCAGATTCACCAGATAATTATCTTCTTGCTTGGAGGATGACCATGAACAAAATATATTCAAGAATTTAAATACAGTGAGCAGAATTTAATTAGCCTGACTCTGCTAATCAAGGCATCAAAGCAGATGGACTCGATCTACAGGAATCTGTGTTTAATTTGAAATAAATTTCATAATTCCAATTTATTTTCACCATCTCAAGTTAGTCCAGGCAGTAACAATTTAAGACATCAATACAAATTGAGACATAGTTAAATATAGGGCATAAATGGAATCAGAGAAATAAAAAAAGAAAATAAAGAGCAACCACTGCACAGTAATCCAAAGCAAAAAAGCAGAATACAGGCTTGAATAATGGTTCGCAATTTGAATAAAGCATGAGAATATTAATATGTATTTAAATACAAAATGATACGTTGCAAGAACTAGATCAAATTCTTTCTATTTGGGGACAAGATTAATGCATTTGCATTTGATTTGGTTGACTGTCAGAAATTTTATGTCTGTTAGGCCACCACAATCACCAGCCATTTTTTAAATGTCATTACAGCTTCTGGCCCATATTTTGATTCATCATTACTGTAAATTACTAATGACCAAGAACTACATTCTGTTAGCTTAGTAAAAAACTGGATTATGTTTGAGGTTTTCATGAAAGATAAAATTCATAATTCAAAAATAAATAAGGTGTTGTTTCTACCCTTTCTTATGACAAATCTAAGGTCAGCGTCCTACAAGTCTTATAAATTATGCTGAGATGGAAATCTAGACCATAATTACTCTTTATTATTTTAATTTCTTCTTAAGGGCAATTTATGGTTTAAAGAAAGGATCCAGCTACTTCATTATTGTTCATGGCAATGTTTACCCTGTGAAGACCACAACACCCAGTAAATAGTCAGCAAAGCCATCAATAAACAGAGGTGAGACACAACATCTCAGTCTAAGTGTCTCATGAAGGAAAGTTTAGCTTTATTACAGACATTTTTTCACTGTGTGTTTTTTTGTGTTTTGCTGGGTTTTTTTCCATTCTGTGGAGGAATAAAAATCCAGAATTGCCTCATTCAAAAGAGAAGTCTTATTTTTATTTATGCAAATTTGCTTCTTGTTCCTTATTGTATATACTGATGTAGGTAGGCACTGAGAATTTTCTTTGTTTTTACAGTACTGTACATAATGGAAGTACTGTACTGTGATTCCTAGATTCTATGATAATACAAACAACTATCTGTAAGAAAAACAGAAAACAAAAAGTCTGATTCAGTTGTTCTATTTTTCTTATGAGGGGTAAATAAGAGTTTTGCATCTTTGTTCATTAGGTAAAGAAACAAAATTAGACTGAGATTCCAGACTCTGAATGGCAGTCTAATGCGAATAAGGCAAACAAATAATCACAGAATTTGCTATTCTTCTCTGCTTAGTATTGCAAAACATTGGTGATTGGATAAAAGTACATTTGACTAATATTAACTATGATCAAGCACCAGATCAAATGGAATCATCTGTAATGTCAGTCAGAACAAGGTGTGGTGAAGAGTGGAATCTGTCAAGGGAGAGATAATCTACTCTTTATTTTTAATGTAGTTAGAGTAAAATCTAGATCAGGTTTGGATAGCATATGACATCACTACTTAAACAGATTTCATTCTCGATGGCAAGGGTTCTCATCTATTCCATTCATACTGGCAGTTGTTATATAAATTGGTCAGGCGGTTACCTATAGAAGAATTTATCATGCACACAGGTTCCAGTAAATAGCTCGATTCCCAGAAACAGCAATCATGAAAACATGTATCACCCTTGGCTAATCTGTCAATACAACCATCTGATTATCAAGGACAGAGGGAACAATGAAAGAAGGAAAAAAGAAAAAAAAAAGAGAGAAAAAATGAGATGCATATTGAGATAATACACTTGCTTCCTACAGAAGAACTTTAAATAATTCTTTGAAGAGTACTGGCACAGTAAGACTGCAACAATTAATATTATAAATTATACAGAGAACAGTATAGGAGTTCCTTCCAATTCCCATTGTAATTCTACTGATTTCATTGCAAACCTATTAAATAAGCATTCACCATTTCTACATTCACACATATGAGCCAAAATTTCTACAAATATGCTCTCATGAGACAATGGTGCTTCACCCTTTTGCAAAACCTCCAAGTGTACAGAAAATATTGCTAACAAAAAACTGAAAGCCCTACCACAGGAACTAAGCAATCATCAGATCACTCTAATTACAAGCCATATTTCTGAGAGTGTGCCCTCTCTAACACATATCGCTGTGTGCCTGTGCATTGCTTTAATTGCCTGAAAAAAACCCTCTCTCACACACACTTGCTTCCTTGGGATAAGCTGACAGCACAAATATGCAGTGGATGTTAATTATTCAATGCACTTACCATCAGACACTGAGGTATTATGACGATAAGCACAGTGTAAGAGCACATATGAAAAATAATAGAACAACCCACTCTGCAAGAGTCTGACAAAGCTGGAATAAATTAAAAGCTGGAGCAGCAAGCAAACATTAATAATTCCACTACAAAAATGTTCCTAAACAGATTTTTGAAAACCTATGTCCATGCTTCTTTTCTATCGTTCATATTAGCACTAACCCATACTGCTTTTCAGACTGATTGCCTTTCCCTTGGTCTCGCAGAGTACTTAAGTAATATGTGTCTCTCTGAGGTCATGTGTGGCTCAGCAAAGCACAGTGTCTGCCATGCCTTCAACAGCCTCTGTATGACTTTAATTTGGTCTTTAAAATTCTGCGACTGCAAATCTATTCTAATCAAAAAGAGCTCTGTATTGTTGCATATTGTTGCACTGGATATGTATTGTTACATAAAGCCACTAGAAGAAATTGAAATAGCTCCAGACAACGTATCGTTTATGAGATCCAGCATAGTGCCTGTAATAGATATGAAAACAACTGTTCTTTTGCAGAAACATTTTTGCTCACTCTTAGCTCCGGGAAAATGAAAACATGAGAAATGAACAAGTTTGACTTCAAGGTTAATGCAGCAGAAATCATTTCATTCCAATCCATTATTTTTCTAACCTGTGATTTAATTATTAGTAGTAGTATTTAAGGCATTGTGAGAGTTCACTTGTATTTAAAACAAAATTTATTAGGAATTAATAACATTTTTAACATGCAAGTGCTCCTAAACATCAATACAGATTTTTAGAAAATAGAATAATCCTCTAGTTTAGATATTTACAACATTACAAAGAAATATGTAGTCTACATCTGCCACCTACTGTAAGAATAAAATACTGCAGGTCTCCTACCTAAACCAAAATAGAAAGGTTAGATTGCCTTATGATTAAAAAAATTGACAAATAAATAAAATACATTTTAAAATTAGGACCAAAGATTTTTTTAAAAATTCTGAATTACCAATAAAAAGGGATGAAATTGTAGGTTTGCTGTGATAGTATATAAATCTATAGTTTGGGAAATGTATTTTTTATTTGCTCTAATTTTAAAATTAGGAATTCAAACAGCATGAAGAAAATGAGCCTATAATTTTACAGTGTTTGGCACCACTGGGAGATTGTGCATGAATAACATCTATAAGGATCATGGTGAATGTATGAATGTTGGACATTCTTCAGTGCTTGCATACTTCTCTTAATATATGAATATAATTCCAACTTTAAAATCTTATTAATACATGCAGAAACAGTGTAAAAAAAGTAACCCTAAGTTGTGGTGTGATTTTGTTATTGGGCAACCCCTACAGATATGTCCACATTCAAGCACGGATTTCCCTATCATCTGTACCCTTTTTATCTCTCCACAGAGCTGGTTTGAATTAGTCCAACTCTATATATGAATGTCTATAGGCTTAGAGACCATGGATCTTTTCCTGACTGCCCTATTTATCAGCAGAGACCAAATTTGCATGAACTGACTGCAGTGGTGCACAGTCATCAGCTTCTTTTACCTAATCAGGCCAGTAATAACATCACCTGGGAAAAGAGATGGTGTCAAAGAGATATTAGTTGTAGAGCTGTGTTAGTAGAGCTTTCTTTAGAGCACAGGCAAAAATTTAGTTTACCTTGGCAGATTTGGGCACATTCCTTATTGCAGTCCCACTAACAGACCCAGATCCTGAACAGCAAAGAACCTTCTTCAGTTGTTGACAGATTCACAGAATGTTCTGAGTGGAAAGGACCCACAAGGCTCATCAAATCCAGCACTTAAGTCAGCTCCTCCTTGTGACTACTTACCCTCAGCTTTGAGGGAAACCAAGATAGCTTCTTTAGGCTTCAAAGATCATTTTTAGAATTCCATATGAAGAAGAGAATTAAAACAAAATCAAGTCAACATGGAATAAGACTGTGACAAGCCACAGAGGCAGTGTTTCACTCAAAGGCAGATATCTTCATCTTACATCTCAATAGAAATTTGAGTGCTGCCCTTTAACAGACTAATGCCTGAAGAAAGCCATCTGCTAGCTGAATAAACCTTAAGCCACATTACAGATGGCAGAATTCTTTTATTTTAATCACAAAATAACTTTCTAATCTATTTCTACCTGGGAAGATAATATTTTTAATTTTCAAAGCATACATAGAATATCTATATATTTTTATATAAGCATTTAAGTTCATGTTCCTTTTACTTTTTATTAGTTTAATTTTGAAATATTGCTCAGAAGTGCTTTTAAACTGTGAACATACAATGTCCCTCTTGGGCAGATTACATCAGGCAAAATTTAGTCTGCTCTTTTTCTCCTCTGTTCTTGACTAACTTTCAGTTCTCACCCTGCAAGTCCAACTATCACACTGGTCTCTTTCACTAAAATACCAGAACAGGCAAAATTACTTTCATTATTTACTTATGTTTTCCTGGGAAAGAAAAATACACTGGGGATTTTGGTTTTGCTAACATTGTTGGTAACAAGACTGTTTTCAGATGGGCATTTCATCCTTCAATGTAGTTGTTTTCCACTCGGATCAGGGAGACGCTGCCATTTATTCCTGGCTCAGACAATCTTCTTCTCTTTCATGGAGACTGGGGAATAGGTGAGTAGAGGATGATATCCATCATACATCACTTGGGTTCACAACGTAGTCTCAGGTCAAGCAGTTCATTTCTGTCCCACTTGCTGCTGCTTCTTGGGGTAGTCGCTGTAAAACCGAAGCCCTCTTGTGCACCACTGCATTCAGTTCTGCTGAAAAAAAAATATGAAAAAAAAAAGAGAGAAAATTCTAATGGAAAAAGGCCTATCTTTTGGTGAAAGACTAAATATGAGCAGAGTGTCAGAATTAATTCTGTTTGACAAGAATCCCTCCCAAACATGACAGGAAGCTACATTATCCGAATAATGAGGATTCCAGCTGAGGTAAGTCGGGGAAATGCATGGAATAGTTTATGCAAATACAATGCCTCATTTAACATCTAGGATATACAGACAAGTTCAAGAAGACCCAGTGTCAATAAAAGCACATTAGAAGATTTTGAGAATATTCAAAATCCAACCACATTTTGCAATAGACATACCTGTCCTAGAAATTCAGGATGGTCTCTAGGGGATTTACTGTATATTTCTGAACAGCCGAGCAAGTACAGTGTGGTGTATAGAGATTTGCCACTATAAAAATGCAGAAGTCAGTGACCTGTATAACTGCATATAATGCTGCTATCCAAGCTTTGCATTAAGGGGAATTTCTTTCTCTCACCCTACCCTGCTCCCTCTGCAGAAAGGGATTTGAATTGCAGATAGCATCAGTCATCTTAATGACACACTGTTAACCACCTGTGTGTTTCAGGTACTAGACACTAATTTCAGTAGAAAACTACTGCACCAGAAGACGTATCACCTAAGAAAGAACCTTTATTTTTCTTATTTTTCCTTATTAGGAGTTCATTTCTATCTGATCTTTCTATTTTAGAAGAGCCCTTCCTTAAACACCGTGGCATTGGAACTTCAGTACTTGTGGAGAAGACTGCTCTGAAAATCACGGCTGAATGCAGTCAAAATGCCCAGGGACATGGCAGGGGAGTGCCTTGCTCTGTTCACATTTCAGCTGAAGCATTCAGATTGGAGAAACTACATATGCTCAAATTTTTTTATCCCTTTATACACAAAGAAACAGAAAAGACATTTGTCAATTGAAAGCAAGTTTCTCTTACTTCAAGTAACTGAGAATACTATACATCTCTTTTCTTCCTCAAAAAAAAAAATATAAAAATATATAAAAATTGCAAGACTAGATAAAGTAACTGCTTTTTCATTTACCACTATGAAGGACTCTTATAGCACATCTTGGTCTGGATACCACTTACCATTTATTTTATTTTTTCAGTCCACACCGTGAGCACACAAACACCCTTTCTCTTATACAGTTGCAGTATGCCCCTCAGGCAAATAAGGTAGATTGCAGTAGCTTGCACAGCCCATTGCTAAGTTTCTTAATAATTGAAGTTAAGCACAAAAAAGCAGGAACAAGTGGATTATTCCCCATTAAAAGCAGTGTGGGAGAGAGGAAAGTTGCTTCTGTTTTCTATCTTCTGAATATTGATCCAAGGCTTGCCATCTCTATTTCTGATACAGAACTCAAATTTGTATGCTGTCTGCATGTATAAACCTTACTACCAGTTTTGCCCCAGAGACCTATTCTTACTCAAAAGAAGGGCTAAATTTGGCCCAGTAATTTGCTGCACATTATAGCAGATGACTTTTTGGATAACTGATGACCTTCTAGACACCTCTGTCTTTGGAGCCTTTCTTCAAAATTGAACATAAAACAAGTTGATAGTGCAATATAAGCATATGCTGTAAATAAATTATATTAAAATATAGATATTTCTGAAGACTCAGTCCCAGACTGGTTTGTGGTTTAAATATGTCAGTTAAATTAACTTACAGCTGAGGAAACCATGAGAAAAGGATCAACCTGCTGAGTGTCATGGTGTCAAAAAGACAAGACTATATTATAAAAGGATTCTTTGCTAACAAATTATCAGGTCTCAGGGTTACCACTGGAGAATGCAGCAAAGCTGGAGATCCTTTGAAAATAAGAATGTCCATTGTTACAATCACAAAGAATGGACTAGTTCCCTCCACTCTCTTTTCTCTAATCCCTGGTCAGTGAAACTTATTGCTTCTAGTTACAAGGGCAGTATAGCAGAATAATTCACCTTATGTTGTACTATGAGGCTATAAGGAAAAAAAAAGGTCAAAAGCTGGATTCTTCCATTTATTTTCAATATCTATTCTTAAAACAAACTACATAGCTACTTTCTCAGGATTCTCTAGAATCCCTATGAGTATTATACAAATATGAATCATGAATCATGATTTCCCACTGAAAACTAACTAACTAACTAACTAAATAAATAAATAAATAAAATTGCTTTATGCCACTCCTGTGGAGAGAAATCAAGTCAGTCAATTGTCTCCTATGGGATTCTCCTCTTCCCCAGGGACTGCATGGGTAGCACACACCTACTGCAATTATTCCCAGACTGCAAAAGTACTCTCTTTTCTCTTGAGGATGGTCCTATGGGGAAGTACCCAGCTGATTATACACCCATATTTTAGAACATGAAGACTCTCAGGGAGGAAGGAATATTTCAAAAACTTACAGACTCGTCATCTGTGGTTTGCTACCTATGTTACAAAACTGAGAAAATTACCGAGAAAATTCACAGCGTAGGAAAAAAAAAGGCATTTTACATAGTGTAGGACAAGTGCTCCTGAATTCCCGTGGATTTTGTAGTGCTCTCATCCATAAAATACAGTCTTCAGGTGCTACCTACTGGGAACCAAGGCCGTGTGAAAAGTGATCCAGCACTTATCAGCCAGCAGAGGGGGCAGGATGAGTACAGGACAGTCAAATAGAGAACAGGAAATTTGCATTTTTATTTTTTAGGGACAGCACTGAAAAATCATTAAAATCAGTTTTGAAAAGTAATTCGTTACTTTGAATAGCCTTGTCTTCTCTGTGCACGGTTCTGATAAGTGCACATGTTCGTGTCAGGAGTTCTGCTCTGGCAGCTGCTTCTTTCAATGAAAATGTAGACTAGAGATGATGGATTCCACAGTAAATCTGCCACATACATGAGCCGCTCTGTATTGCATATTAAAAAGAGATAGCTAGTCCTGCACAGTCCCTTACATGTATTAAAACCTAGGTGTTTCTACTCTAAAGATAACGAAACAAAACTTAACTAGTAGTACAAAAAATAAGCAGAAAGATGACATCCCTTGACAGATAATGCTGTGTAAACTCTTCTGCCTCAGAACGAATATTTCTGAAAGCCTAAAAATTGTCATTACTGATTAAAAGTCAATAATTCAACACTCACAAGGACTGTGACCTCTGAGCAAAGGTGAAAAATGCAACACAAAAAAGATATCATTATTATTATAATTATAAATTATTATTATTATATTTCACTGTATTTTACTGTGCAAATGCTTACATATAGAACAAATCAGCAAGGGGGTAGAACACATGCAGCCTACAGCAATGTCTAGCTATCTGAAAGGAAGTAATATTTATTATACAGCATTGCAACAGTGCAGCCTCCCCCTGCACTGAGAATGTCCCCTGTGTGCATTGTGCTCTGCAGTACCAACACAGAGGACAGGGATTGTCTCACCTAACCTGGGATGCCAGCAGCACGAGCTGTCCACTGCAGCTGCTGTGAAAATCCAGGGAGACAAATAGGCAATTCTAGAGCAAAATCCTTGCCATTTATTTCAGACCTGCGAATTAGGATAAGATGAGGTGCACCTTAGGAAGGGGCCCAGAGTGATTAGAGCACTTGTAGAGGTCTGGATTTGAGAAATGAACCCTGCCCTCGGTGTCTGCTCCCGAGGGCCCATTGTCTCCACACACTAAGCAGGCAAAGAGCAGAAGCTGAAGCGCTGGCAAACTATCACAGTGCTCTTGTGGCTCACTGCTCTGCTCACTGGAAAAGCTAGCTTTGGGGGGATGTTTTGCCCATAGTGTCTGTCTTAACTTTAACTGAAATATTCCAAATCCAATGAGCGAATTTGTCACAAACCTAAAAGTAAAGAAATAAAAAAACTAATAAATCACTATGATCTCCAAAACTGACCTATACTCTAAAGCTGTCTTCGTGCTTCATCAAAGAGGCTCTGACTAGAATTTTGCTCCAAACTGGCTCATTTCCTGATACAGCTGTACAGAAAGATTTACTAAACTAGTCACAATTTGTGCTGTCATTACCCTTCTGCAACCAGCACAATAAAGTTGCAATCTACCTGCTATTGTGAGACCCAGAACAATTCAGCCACTATTTTAGCAATCTAATCACAAAAGTGATGGAGTGATAACAAATGAAAAAAGTTTGGGATTTGGGGTGTCTAATGGTCATTTTGAATGAATCACAGCAATGTTAGAGTGAGTGAAAAAATAATATCTGTTCCTGTGATTGCAAAACATAAGAGTTATGTTCTATTTTTGAGGGTTTTTTTAAGGATGAGAAACTCTATTTGATGTTAATGTTAAGGTAATAGTTTCATTGGTTTGTTGGTTAAAATTACCTGAGACATCCAGATATTCCCATTTCCCCTTCAGATTCTCTGAAGAGAATAAAATAGAAAACAACATCTTATGTCATTTGCTGACTGCTTCTTTTTTTTTTTCTTTTTTTCTATTATCTTTAGAAGTTTATTTTATTTCAGACAGTTTATTCCTGCCTAATAAACAGCTCCAATAGCACTGGCCTATTGCTATAGGACTGGTTTTTATGATAATATCAAGGAAAACAGCACTCATCTAAGAGCAAACCCTAAAACTGTTGCATTCTACATAATCTCTAGCTGTAAAGTCATTCACAGTATTTTAACTACACAGAAAATATGTCTTTTTTCATAAAATATTTCACTCTTAATGCTCCTGTGTTCATGACTTTGACTATGCAGAAGATAGAGGAGTTTTGGTCTAGTTCTGAGAAAAGAGATCCTGTCAGAGTTCTTGCTGATACAGGCACATCCCATATGGCAATAAATTATTTTCTCAGACTTCATGATTCTAATGCTGCATTTCAATAGTACCCTAATGCTGCACAGTGGCATAAAAGAGGTTAATTATATATAAAATCTCTACAAAAGCAGTTCATATTCTAAGATTCTTCTCATTAGGGAATTTTAATATGTAGTTAACTTCTAGAACACTTTCTTTCATTTCATGGGGACCGTTTGAGCATTTAAATCAATGCTTCCTTCAGTACCCTGGTGAACTGGGGCCTAAATTAATAAAAGGCAACTGAATATACCAAGGTTATGATGTGTTCTTATAGAACTGATTTTGAAGAAGGCAAATATTCTGCTTTCCCTAAGATCAGTTTAGTGGGTGTTGCATTCACAGTACAAGTGGAATTTTATAGCTCTTCTAAAAATTCTGGAATTTGAGTTTTGCTCTAAGGATAGAAAAATCCATCCACTGACTTTTCATGAGGAAAATTAAATTTGCAACCATCTACATTTTTAAAGAGGCATGTAAGGACACTTTAGTTTCATTGTGCACAGTCATATCTGTATGCATATCAGACAGATTTAACTTTACCAGAAACAGTTACTTATTTAAATTAAGGCAGTTGCAATTTAAACACACATCTACAGACAAATGGCACTAGGGCTTTCCTTAGACAAAAGCTCAGTACTGAGCAAGTTCCTCAGACAATGTGCCACGCACACTGACACAGCACACTCATACAGTCCAGGAGTTCATATATAATCTCTGTAATTTTTTTTTAAATAATAACAATCCCACTGTTAACATGAATTATTTTGGTGCTGTTAAAGTATCAGAAAATCCTCACTGTAAGCATCAAAGAGTTAAGTTAGGTATTCATGGCTTCAAAGTCCTGTAATCCTCCTGTTTGGACCCCTTACCCGGGTCCTGCAGGGACATGTCAAGCGACCCATCAGAGTCAGTCCTTATTGCTGTTACCTAAAAGGATTCCCTGCTGCAGAACAGTCCTGTGTTGCAATAGGAATGGCAGGATACTGAAAACAGAGTCTTTTATAACAACAGGAGTTTCATTTATAGTGCACACATACTGTAAGAGCAGTCCTGGGTTTCCTAGCAGCATGCCTGAGCTTAATTACACCTGCTGTAGTCCTGAACCACCAGGCAAAGGCCTGGAGTAGAACTTCAGTGCCTCGCTGAATTCAAAGAACAGCTGAGATGGAGCCTGCAGACAGCTAATGTGCTCCAAGAACAATGCAACAGTCGTTTCATGGGGTGAACTGAGGGATTTCAAAGGAGCTGCCACAGAGACTACACACTGCTGGGAAGCCAGAGATACTGTTTTGTGTACTGCTCCTCTCCAACACTTGCACTTGGAGTTAAGCTTCTCAAAATGAAATTAAATATGAAGTCTCCTGGATTAAATTTTAACATCAGGAGGTTATTTATTTGTTTTTCAGCTGCTGGGTTAGGGTTTTTTCCAATGTATACGTCCATCATATTTCTACCTTGTAAATAAGTCTCTTTCCAGTTTTCCTTCTTTCTGCAGATTCCAATGTTTTCTTCATCTTTTGTGTGTTCACTGTTCACTGAAAGTTGGGGTCAGCATTCTGGTTTACCCTCCAGAGTTGTTTCGGTCGTCTGAAACTTCTGCTTCTTTTGTAGTCCACCACCTTTCTTGTAATTCAGAGGTGGAAAGTCTCTGGCTCCTGGAAAATTTCTGACTCTCAAGACATTCAAGGAAGAAGACTTGCTACTGTCACAAGCAACACATCTTGCTTGAGAAGGGCAGTATTCTTCATGAGCCAAGGAGCCTCAACCGGCTTTAGAGAGGAGAGCATCCCTTTCTTCATGTAGTCATTGCCATCTCCGGTGTCTCTGCAGCTGTATTCAGCATTCAGAATGTGTTTTAAGGCTCTCAAACAAATAAAAATAATTAATTTCCAACTAATTTTTGGGGAACCTCCAAAATCCTATTTTACTGTTCCCTTGTTTTTAACTGCCTCAACAATATTCCTGCATAGGTATTTTTTCTACTGGATCAGATAAACAATTCATTTTGTCCACAGCTTCACTTACATACTCTGCTAAACTTCTCAGTTATTCATCCTGGTAAAACCCTTGTACTACATAAAACTTAACTGCATCTGTTGACTGAAATCTCTCTTCCATTGAATAAAACTGTTGAATAAAACTGTTGTAAATGTATTGGAATAGAAATACAGACCAAGTGAAAGGCACTGACAAGTTACACACAATTTCTGTTTTCATATGATATTTTAGGCAAACTATAAGGTGGTCCAGCCTGTACATGACACATCTCCAAGACATAAAAAATTGAGAGAGCTCATTAAATAATTTTTCAAGAGTTTTTCTGGGATAGCAGACTAATAAAAGCAATATTCTACAGAAGAAACAAAGAAAATGCTAGGGGGAACTTCATACAGGGATTTAAAATCTAAGGATAAGGAACTTTGTGGTTAGCTTTCCCTAACTTGAAACAGCTTCAAAAAACAAACATGTCTTTATGAATAATATAATATTCAGCCATGCTTGACCCCACCATAAAAACTTATGCCAGGATTTCCCTTCGGATAAAAAGTAAACACATTTCAAGTTACCTTTCCCAGAAACTCAAACAGAAGTTGTGTTGTAACCTCACTGGGAAATAAAGGCATCAGTCTGTGCATCTGAAGTACTGCTAAACAATCACACTCAAGGTAAGAAGCTTGAGCAGTGGTGCTTCCATCACCTGAACTGCTTAACTCTCAGATACAGAGATCAGGTTTAAACTGTGCCAAGTAGCATCCCCTGAGGCAGTGCCTGGGCAAAGTTCAGGAGAAACCACATGCAGCCTGCCGTTCCTAATGTGTGGTCTGGATTAGACTGCATCAGCCTTGGCTCCCTCCACACACTGTATCTCAACAGGGCTTGCAGAGCCTGAAGTGTCCCTGCTGGCCCTTGTGACACATCCCAGACCTTGTAAAATATATTCTCAGACTTCTAGTAGGACTTTACCAACCCAGTGAACTTCCTTCATGTTGTTTCAGACACTTGGAACTGAAAAACAAAAAGGAAAAAACCTAAACAAACAAAACTCCTACAAAATTATAACTATTTTCTAGGAAAAAAAAAAAAAAAAAAAAAAAAAAAAAAAAGCATGGCATGAAGCCCAGAAGAGATCCAGAGCCAAAGGAAGTTTTGTTTCTGCCAAGATGGATAGCTCAGCCTTAAGACCAGAGGAAGGTCCCTTACCATGCTTTATTTAGCAGTAGAGAAGCAGTCATTGCATCCTCCTATCCTATCTTCACAACATTCATTAGCCAATAGCAGATATTAAGGGGAAATGTGTATGAAAAGGTTCCACAGGCACATCTTTCTAAATTCTAAGAAATCCTCTGGTTTAGGATTTCCATGGTTCAGATGTTGACTCCAGAACACTGTGCTTGATAGATTATTTTGTTCAGTACTATTATTTAGACTAGCACACACTTTCAATTTCTAGAATGCCTTGCCACAGATGAGCCCTACTACTTAATGTTCTGTCTCTATGGAGAAAACAAACAAACAAACAAACCCCAAACTTTCTGCCATTTTATAATCCACTGTTCAATTTTTTCATTGGGCTACACCTTGAATTTCTTTTCACAAACAAGAGTTTATCTACAAAGCTCCTTCTCTCTGAAACTCTTGGCCCATACTGTCTTATGTTTCTTATCTTCCCTAATTATATTGTGAACCTTTCTTGTCCTATTTATACCTATGGACTTCACTGCATACATTAGTCAAGATGTGATTATATGTTGTTTTAAACATATATATACATATGCAAATATCTAAAAACCTATATACATTATATGTAGTGGATGCATCATACCAAGATAATTTCCTTCCTTAATAGGTCTAACATTTCCAAACATTGCACTGCATTTTGACCTATTGAACATTGAGTTGATATTGTCAGAGAACTACCACAAGGTCTGCAGGACTTCTGCTAGGGAGGCATGGATAAATTACAGCTCAAATGTGTACATACAGAAGTCATATCAACAGACCATCACCTGTTTTTTTCTGTCCATTTTTACTAATCTGTAAAGAAACTAATAATTCATTTTAAAATAATATTAAGGTACAAGAATTTATACACTTATCTGAAAAATATTGATTTTCCTCATGTTACCAACTTCATTGAACAAATTATACTTATCTACGAGACTAAAACACAAGCTTTTGTTCATTAAGTAGTTGAACTTCTAACTCTTTCAAATTTATGATCCTATGTTGTGCTGATGCTTTAAGGCTGATTCTGCACTACTTGCAAACTATAAATCAAGAACAGAATGCCTCAGATAACATGACTGATCAACTCAATATATAAGCTTCTACTTACACAATATAATAGTGGTTATGGAGAAGCACGATTCCCTACCATTAGTTGCACAGCTGCAGCTGCACCTATTTATTTCTCTGTGTTACTCATAACAAAACAGTATCATTTTCTGCCTCCTTTACACTCATGCAAATGACTTCATAAGCAACAAGACAACGATGAAGCACTCTTTTTTCAACTCACTCTAGTTTAATGTCCCCTGAGGCTGCACAAGACAAGATCTTTTCCCACGTAATTTACTTTTACACAGAAAAGACAGTAATACATAAAAATAAATAAATAAATATTTAAGGAGATTGTGTGAAGCAAAGATTTTAATCTTAAACAGGTAAGAGCAAAGAAGAAACTTTCTGTCATGTAATCAGCCTCCCCTGGCTACTACTTGAATTTCTTCAAATAAACATTGCTGCAAAAATACTACTCCAACAGCAAAGAAATAACAAAAAATCCATGTGTCAACTGTTTCCCAAATGGAGGATCAAAGAAGTCTTTATGGACCTATACAATGCATTCCTGGCAGAAAGCAGTAATATAGCATGTATTTAAAGTAACTGAAGAGAGAGCGCATCCAACTTTTATTCAAAACAAATTCATAATATATTAATTATTCATTAAGTCTTTTCCTTATCTGTAATTTCCTACTCTGAAACTATTGTTCACATGTAAAATAAAAGGAAACTTTTTGAAAATCATAATTTAAGTCAGAAAGGAGTTGGCACAATAAAATTAAAATGGTACAAAAATGCTAAAAAGCTAATTTTTGGAAACGGCCATTCTGTGAGATTTGAAAGTTATCATTATCCCTATAGGGCAATTCAATTCAAAACTTCTGAAGTTAGTTATACACCTTATAAGTCATTCTAAAGATGAGAATAAAGACTATTTGGAGCTTTAAGAAAATGTTGGTAGCATTTAAATGAGAGACTACCCATACCTTTTCATATATTTATTTCTGCACATTATCCTTGTGTAAACAGGACTACTAATTTCTTCTTAAGTGTAGGTAAGTACTGAGTAAGATTTTTTAAAAAGTCAGAGAAACAGCTTTCTGTTATTTTCTAGGTGAATTTATTGGATCTCAAGATATAAAGGATCTAGGAAAAAAAGTGGATTTTAGTTCAGTCTTTCCCCACTCTTTCTTTAATATATAAATGAGCTATTGTCAGCTGGGACCACTACTTGCTCTTGAAATACAATGCATAGCCTCACTGTATATTTCTTAACATTTAAAAGAATGTTAAAAAAGGGATTGAAGAATACTGAAAATCCAGTGCTAAGGTCAACCCTGATATGCCAGGTAAAGGCTAGTTTTAATATTAGTTTACAACCTGAGGAAAAACCCACTGTTTGTCCTTGACGAAGAGAAGTCACTGCTTACCTGAGACAGGCTACACGTGCAGAATTGCAGGATCTCCACTTCCATTCTGGATCAGAATCTGTCTTATGGTTTGGTATATGACATTGATAGGTACACACCTTTTGGCACTGGGTTCCAAATTGCGTTTTCTACTGACCTTAAGGCATCCTTTTTCTTGATGTTTCAAATTCCATAAATTTGTGTCAGGGGTTGATAATGGGAAGATACCAGGCACCCACAAAAGCCACTCACCGACTCCCCTCTGCAGCTGACAGAGGAGAGAAAATTTAAGAAACGTTTCACGGTTTGAGATAAGGACAGAGAGAGATAGCTCATCAAATATCATCATGGGCTAAACAGCCTCAGCTTAGAGAGATGAATGAAATTTCTTACTTAAAAAATCAGAGCGGAGTAATGAGAAGTAAAATAAGCCCTTAAAAAAACATCTTACCCCCAACCCTCCCTCCTTCCTGGCTTTACCTCCTACCCCAGGGGCAGGGAGACAGGGAGTGGGGGTCGTGGTCTGTTCATCACCCGTGGCTTCTCCGGCTGCTCAGAGAGAGGAGTCTCTCCCTTGCTGCACCATGAGGTCCCTGCAGGAGCAGGAGACAGTTCTCCACTAACTTCTCTGATGTGGCTCCATCTCACTAGCAGCAGCTCCGGGTAACCTGCAGAATATGGGTCAATCCCATAGGCAGCAGTACTCCCAAAATGTCTGCAGCATGGTTCACTCTTCCACTGGGTGCAGTCCTCCAAGGACAGGCTGCTCCAGTGTGGGAGCAGGTCCCGTCTTTGCACAGGTCTCCCATGGGGTCACAGCCTCCTCCAGACATCCACCAGCTTCAGCACAGGCACCTCCACAGGCTGCAGGTGGATCTCTGCATCCCTGGGCACCTCCATGGGCTGCAGGGACACAGCTGCCTCACCATGAGCTGCACCAGGGGCTGCAGGGCAATCTCAGCTCTGGTGCCTGCAGCACCTCCTGCCCCTCCTTCTGTACTGACCCTGGTGTCTGAAGAATTGTTCCTCTCACATGTTCTCATTCCACTTTTCTCTGGTTGTAATTAGAACTGTCCCCTCACTTGCTGTTTTGATATCACAGAGGCATTACTACCATTTCTAATTGGTATTAGAAATGAGTTATCAGCCTTGGCCAGAGGCATGTCCATCTTTGGAACCACCAGCCACTGGCTCTGCTGGACACTGAGGAAGCTCCTGGCAGATTCTTACAGGAGCCACCCTTGTAGTCCTCCCACTACCAAACCCATGACCATGCAAACCCAATACAATTTGATTAAATCGAAATCATGACAATGATTTTAAGCTGTATGAAGGTTATAAAAAGATATTTTCAGTCCAAGGGTGCTTAAAACTCTGACAATATAATACATGCCACCGTTTTCATTGCCCACAACAACTTACAGGGTTTTGCTGGAAAACAAAGAAAAAAAAATATTCACAGTAGCTGTCCCTATAAATTTGATGGCTACAGATCTTGTGAAGCTCCCATGCTATGTTCTGCATGCTTGGAGCTTTCCAATCAGTGCAAAGTTAGCAGTGAGTTTGTCACAGTCTTGTGCTATCAGGCTAAACTAATGACTCTACATCAATATATATTTAAATAATTTATAGAAAAAATTATACCATTTCTTCACAACTTAAGAGAGACAGTTTATTGCCACCAGCTTTCATTCTCCTGTTCCTTCTGAAAACATTTGTGCAATTAGGAAAACCTTTAGGAATGGAAAATCATATGCAGCCTGGAGAAATGCAAGACCAAATCTAAGATGGGGAAGACATTGCCTTTTGTTAGCTACTACCTGATTATGTAAAACATACACAATATTCTTATCTGCTGAAATAAGTACTACCTTTCACAGTCTTTCCCCAGGTGAAATGGTTAAATTATCAGATTCCCAGTTTGAAAATTTAATATTTACGTACTGGCATCAGCCTTTTCAAGGCATAGATTAACAGCAGAAAAAAACCTGCCCAGACATAATTACCATATTATAAGACAGCAGGTAGCAAGCTTTTGGAAGCCTTTCTTACTTAGAACACAGCAGAGGGTAAAATTAATTTCTCAATTATCTTAAGTCAACCTGTTTTAGCACACTTCTGAGTCACAGGTACACTTATCAACAGCATCAATTTTTCCCTAGATTTCTCTGTTTTTCCAGTCCCAAAAAAAAAGTTAGCTAGACCTACTGGTGAGCATTAATCACAGTTAACACTGTGAGCTTTTTCAAAGTATACTTTTTCAAAGCCAAACTCTATTAGTCAGAAGTAGGAGTGAGAAAATGTATCAAGAGGAATTTTTTTGTTATTCCATTTCCCACCTCCTACTCATCTCTCCTCCTAATTCCCCCTCTCACCCTTCCCCCCCTCTTCTTCCTGGAAAGAATCCCATGTAAAATTCTACAAGTTCTCAATTAAATGGAACTAAGTTGATAGAAATTATTGAAAAATCTAATACTGTTTACAATGTTAAGATAACTAAATATATCTACTTATATATTTAGGCATGTTTAAAGATGGTCTAGTAATTTTTTCAAAACAAAACCCCACATCCCACAAGGTAAGATGACTGACATAGTATTCAGTATGTTGGAGGCTTATTCAGCACGTTGTTCATCAAAACAGACCAATTTAGTATTTGTTACAAGTTCATTAGTATGTTCAAATGAGTAAGCACTTGGCAAACTAAAGTGTTGCACCACATAGTAATCACCTTGCAATATCTAAAAAAGTGAAAGCATCTGAACATCTGAATTTGTTACTCTCTGTTTTAGAGAAGTAGAGGGATAAAGATAATAAGTCATCTAGCTCTAGCAATACTTATCTGTAAGAACCCTCATTCAGACCACTGGCAGTTAGATAACAGTACAAGACACAAAAAGAGAGAAACAAACAAATCAAAGTATTTTCAGAGGCACCCACAGCCTATTAGAGCTAAGATTTGCCAGTGTTAGCTCTGATAAAATTTCAAACTGCCTTGCATAACCATCACATTAAAAACTTTCTTTTTCCTTGTTATTAATAATGAAATTGCCATTAACATCTGAAACAGAAAGACAGAAAAAGAGGAAAGATGTATCTCTGGAAGGAATTAAACACTTCTGAAGATCATTAGAGTTGATGTCAAGTTGATGTTTTTATTGGAAACATTGAGACTGAACTTTCAATTAATGAAGCTCAGCTTTTAGATTTGGATTTTGGTTAATTAATTCTGTAACTGAACAAAAATAATAGCAGCAGTGACGAAAATGTAGAGTTCAAAAACAGATTATGAGTGGCAGAAAAGGCACAAACACTCTGTGTATTAATTTGAAATTTAGGGAAGTAGAATGTCAATAATTTCAGTCACGATATTGCACTTAAGTAGGTGGACTCCTGATTTCACTGTAACTCTGTGGCTACAGCTGAGCAGCTTTGTGTGCTACAGCTCCAGGGGCAGGGCCCTGTATGATCTATGGCTTTCATGGCTTCTAACCACAGGTCATACAGCTCTACAGTATCCATTGTGGGGTGGCACAGATGTGTGTCCAAGTAGCTTGACTTAGGCTTGCCCAGGCCATTCCCAGAATTTGCTGCTTTCAGCCAGTGTTTTCTATGTTTATGCCTAAAGCTGACACTGGAAGATTCATAATTGCAATGAGAACTGCAAATGATTCAACTTTGAGAGACAGCTCTTCTGCCAGTTTTTCCATTTGTCTTAGCTGAGAGAGCAAAATTGCTGACATTCCTTTAGCTTTCCTTTAGCTTTCCTTTAGCATGCATAATATGAAAATTCTGACATCTTTTTACAAAATCCCTTGAGATCTAAAAATGCAAACAACTACAGAAATGCATAATCGTGTTATGCAGGTTATTTAAGTGCATGAATGTCAGAGGTATCAATAAGAACATAGAAGGCACACAGCACTAAAAGCAGCATGTTTGCAATTGTAGCCCATGAACCTTTCTCATTGTATGCTTTAAGCTTCAACAGTCGTGAAAATGATAAGGGAAGATCCAACAGTCTTTCACCTGAATAGAGATATTAATATTTAACCTTTTTTAGGCTGAGAAATTTTGATGTGCAAATCTTCACATTTAATAATTGCATGGCTACTGAGGCAAAATAAAAAGCCCTAATTCTGTTTCTGTAGAATTTTCCCATACACATGTGGATGTATACACATCCCGTAGAGATAATCTTGCTAGAGTACAAAACTCCATTTAAAAAAATACAAATGGGAGTTATAAAATAGAGACTAATTTTCATTCTTCAGGGTATATTATAATAAAGAAATTAGAAGAAAAGCTTTTTCCCCTAGACACACTGTACTCACCAAACACTGTACCTGCTGACTGAAAGATTTCCTGTGTCGGGTGTCTGGGATGGGCCAGACTTGCACCCATCTCTAAAAAGGATAGAAAGGAGCACTTTGGGAACTACTGACCTGTCAGCCTCGTCTCTGTGACTGGGAAAATCATGGAGCAGATCCTCCTAGAAGCTGTGCTAAGGCAAAAGGAGAACAGAGGTGATTCTAGACAGACAGCGTGGCTTCTTCAAATACAAGAGTGGGTGGACTAGATGGCATTTAATACATTCTCTTCCAACTCAAACTATTCTACGATTCTAATCATGACTATTCCACTCAGTATGACACTTTTCATGATCCTGACACCATATGTAAGGAAGATCTAAATATTGAATGTTTTGAGGAAGTAACTTATCAGCTTTTTTTTTTACACATACCAAAGAGCAATTATTTACAATAGAGAAGCAGTCTTGTCAAATAACCTCATTTGGAATACCAAAATTGTGCCCTGTGTCACGTGTTTTGATACAGAAGCCAAAAATTACTTCATGGGTTAGTATGTGACAGAAGGTGGGAATAAGACGCTCAGAGCAAGTGAGATCAAGGTGTCACATATACTATTTCCCTGTTACTCTTTATTGAAAGAAAGGGTTACCTTAGCTCAATTCAATTTCTTGCTAGTATTTGCAATATTCAGAAATTTAATGAGTTCAACAATGACAGTAAGCAGTCAGTGGTGGTACCTTCATAAGCAGGACTATCTTTATCCTAAGCTATGTTTGGCACTAAAAATTATTAATTCTCAGGATATCCTTTCCTTTCCTTTCCTTTCCTTTCCTTTCCTTTCCTTTCCTTTCCTTTCCTTTCCTTTCCTTTCCTTTCCTTTCCTTTCCTTTCCTTTCCTTTCCTTTCCTTTCCTTTCCTTTCCTTCTTCCAGAGGGACTGGAGAGCAGGTATCTGGTTTATACTAAAAGGAAGAAATATTACTTCTCTGCACAATTAATCCCATAATCATTTTTAGAGTTCTCAAGATTAAATAGAAGAATTAAGGTAATAAACCATGTAAATGGGCATTATAGAAGTAAAACATTTTCAAAATCAGATAAGCGATTGGAAATTAAATGAAATTAATAATTGCTATCAAATATAATAAAAGACAGGTGTTTAGCAATTTAAAAGGATGATCATTGCAACTGTGGCAGCTGAAAATGGTAAGAGAACAGATGTTACTTAATAGTACTTCCATCTTAGTTCTATTTTAACAAAGAATGCTTGATTTTCATTTGCTTTCCTGAAAATACTGCACTAATGCTAACTCATTAAAAAAAAAATGGAAGCTAGTGATAATACTTTCATTAGCAGTTTCATAATTCTATAAAATTGCACAATAAAAATAATTGTGCACTGGTTTTAAACATCAGTTAGGTGGCAATTGCATAGTTATTTGCTAGACTTACTGAACATTAAACAATGCTTCTCAACTACAGTTTCTAGAAAAACCATCAGGCAGTGGAGGAAGCAAACAAAAAATTCTTCTGGAGAATCATCTGTTGACTTAATGAATGTACTTTCCTCCCTCATTTTTTCTGATTCTAGCAAGTCCTAATGATAAAACATCTCAGTTAATGTCTCTCTTTCCAGAAGACACTTTAATGATTTTTTACAGCTTTTTTACATTATTTATTTTCCAATTGGTGAAATATTTAGAAGAATTATATTTGCACTCTAGCATTTCATAGCACTAAATTCGTATGGATGATTCATATTTTTATCAGGGTAATTTTACAGAGATTTTCTAATGACCAATGCTGGCATTATACACATACAAATGTACAACAGACATAAGGTTAGATTTTTTAGATTTAGCCTTTTATTTTTGCAAATGTCATTTCATACACAGCTTGAGTGAAGAGGCGTTTTTATATTCTTGATTGAATACCCTACCACCAAAGATTCTGACAGCAAGCTGAAGAGAAAGATTTCCCACTTCTGTAGATTTATGTCTATGTCCAGAAGTTATACTGCAGATAATGTATTATAGATCACAGAGATATGTCAAAACCCACTTTCAAAAATATGTGAAATAAAATGATGAAAAATACACATGAAATAAAATATTTACCTCAAACTTATCTCTACCTGATGCACAATTATCTTCATTTTTCCCCCCCTTTTCCTAATCTAATTCTCCCCTGCTTTCATTGTTGCTCCCTAGTGGGCTTTTAAAAAGCATGTGAACTGTCTGGCAGGATTGCATAGGCTGAGAAAAGGCCTGTGCTGTTCTGTGATAGCATGACCTAACACCCAAGTGAGAAAGTACAGACATCAGCCCCTGAGTCCATTGGTTGCTCCAAAGAAGGGCTCCAGGTAGGACCACAGCAACCATTTACTGAGTTTGCTATGAGCTGGCCAAAAGTACCTAATTTTCAAATTATTCACAATTTTGTTCACAAATTTAAGAGAATTCTCAGAAAACTGTATCCGAATTTGACATTTATTTATTTATTTATTTATTTATTTTTATGAAATTGGAATTTATTTTAGATTAATTAATTTGAGGGAGAAAATAATAACCTTTTTAGAAAATATACTAAGTATACATGTTCAGAAGTAAAATATCCACATTGAGTCTTAGCCTGCTGAACTGAGATTTCTGTCTTCAGTGTTGTTACTAAGATCTAATACAGTTCTTATGTGCCTAAAATTCAGAGATTACAAAGCATAGATTTTAGATGCCTCAGGGGTGATTTAGGCTTATATGCTACATAGAAGAAAATATTGGGACAAAGGAAATTATTCTTTGTGTCAATGCTGAACTCTTGTTTTTTAATTTCCTGAAATGGGATTGAAAGTTTCATTCTGAAAAAAAACAGAACTGACTGATGTGGAGTCAAAAAATTGTATCAAACCAGCTTCTAATCAGCTTCTAATGTCACCTTTTGAATAGAAGATTAAAGACAATGATAAGATAATGGAAGACAGTGAAATGTCAAAGAAAGGTGTGAATAATAAAAGCAGCAGATAAATTTTTCTAATAACTGAGGTAACACTTTAAAGTGACATAGCTTTCTCAGTCTGCTTACATGAATATGGTCAAACAAACTGCATAATAAAATTATGTATTTTTGCGTTCAGTAATTGAATTTACTAATAATTATTTGGAGAAAAAAAGCTTTTCAAAGCAAAGCAACAATATACTGATTACATCACTATTAGCAATGTAATTTGGCACTTAATTTGAACATTTAGAAGAGCACAAATTGTTCCAATTGAATAAAAAGATTTTTGGTGTGAAGTGCAACTTGGTACTGAGATTAATTTGTTGTCTAAAATTTCCATTTTAATAGTGCAATTTAAAAAGAGCAATTAATACATTTTAGTGGTTCTGAAATAAGACAAAACCAGCATACACGACCATTTCCCATGTGTTTAGCATTCTGGCCATATAATTAATGCCTCATTGAATTTAAAAGGCCTTTCGTGCATTGACTCCAGTGTACTTCACTGTTATTAAAAACCTCAACATTTCATGACACCATATGAACCAACAAACATCCTGAGATGAAGCTGCTCTTTCTACTGTGTATTGATTTTACTGGTTTTGTACCACTGACCTAAACGGGGCAAAAATTTTACACTTGCAAGTTTCCACACAATTTGTGCCTATTCAAACTGGGTATTTGTCACAGAATCAGGAATTAGTGTGGGCTCTTCACAAACTATTTTAAGGCACTTTACAGTCTGAATGCAATGAGAATGAGGCCTTTTAGCAACTGTATTTCAGCATGGTGATTTAAATGTTTTAATGATTTCATACTGTTCCTTTCTCTGTTCTCAGAGTATACAAAAAAGTGAGTCTATGCCAGAATAATATTTATTTTGCTTCACCAGGAGTCATTCACTTAACAGCAGGAGAGATACCTATATGTGGTATTTGGAACAAAAGTTACCTCTAGGGTTATGCTTTGTAGGGGGAATATTTTAATTAAGTTACATTGCAATATTGAAACTTGAGAATGAGGTCGTAGCCTGCTGTAGCATGAAAGCCTTTAATTTGCACACTTCTGTTGTATTGAATAATCAAGGAAAGTTTAATTGAGCACTCTAGAGCCCTGGGTGTTCAGAGTTTCTATGCACTTACATTGTGTTCTCTGTGCTGTGGTTTAACTCCGCATAGTTATTTAGGAGCTCATTTAAGGCAATTAAAAACTACAGCTGGGTTTTTGTTGGACTGGCTGTGCTCAATCTAGTTGGGTAATTAGACTCAAATGGATACCTTGCACCCACTTCATCCTCAGAGTCATGTGTGAAGCAGAAAAGCTTTTTTCCTCATAATTTTTGCTCTTAGAGAGAGCAAACAAATACATGTGATTTACAATATGGTCATTAAATTATTTCTTCATTGCTAATAACAATTCACACTAAGGTGGCATTTTAAAAAGAATCCAAGGTAGCTTACATCCAAAATATTTTGGCAGTTCTTGGTATTTCTTAGTATTGGCTTAAATTCCATTTAAGATTCTTTGAAAACCTTACTAGCCTCATACCTCAATAACTTGAAATGTTTGCTGGGGCTCATAAAACCACCTAAGTGCCATTTATGTGTCAGTAGTTGCCTAGGTCTGAAAAGCAGGTCCTCAGGAGCCTGCCTCAGCTGCCAGGCATCCTCGGGGCTCCTGCATTACTTATGTAAACAGCTTCTGGAAGCAGGTAGGCTGGCAGCTGAGCCTCTGCTTCCAGACATGCCCACAAATCCCCATCAGCATCCTGTTCAGGGCCATCAAGAGCAGTTCACAGCTGTGTCCTACAGGGAGTCACAAACACACACCATCCTACCTGCTCTGCCTCAAGCACTGGGAGGCACAGAGAGAGAGGCACTGCAGGGACATCTGTGCTCCTTGGAACACAAGCACCAGGGAGCCAGATCAAGCACTGAGCCCTTCAGCACAGAAACTGCCCCTGCATTTATTCCCTGGACATGGTTTATACCTGGGATGGTATAAATATATATACATATATAAAAAAAAAAAAAAAAAAAAAAATATATATATATATATATATATATATATATATATATATAGTCACCCCTTAAGGATGAATGTGCAATACAGAGGACTAGCCCTCGCTGGCCTGGAGGCAACCAGCATTTCACAACTTGTAAGGCCAGGGGTCAATTTTTAACTCAATAATGACTGGCCAAGGACAGTGAGACCCTTTCCATTGCACTGAGCTTCCTCCAAAATGCAGCCAGGGAAGACAACGGGGTCTATGATAGCATGCAGAGGTTTAATTCTCAGCTAGATCTGAGGAGATGTACAACACCCTCAGCCTACAAATACAGCACATTTTAAGGCAGAAATTCCTTTCTGAAAGTAGTGCGGGGGAAAGTCATACAAGAAGAAAAACAAAAAGGGAACAAAAAACTGATTCTGCAGCCTTGCAGTCTGCCCTTGAGTGGACAAAGATCAGCTGAAGCTCAGAAGAATTTAAATCATATTCCCCAGATACCACATATTTTGTATGAAGTGGAATAAACTCATCCAAGAAGCCACACAGGGAATATGCTGCCTCAAAAGCCCCTATAACCCAGCAAATATAGAGCAGTTTTAGAAAGCTGGAGTTGGAATTCAAGAGCCTACCCCAAATCAGTCAAAATAAAGGCTGAAAAGCAATTTTCTGAACTTCAAACATGGACATCTTAAATCCCATTGTGCTGCTTCATTGTGAAAAAGCCTGAGGAAACTGTTCTTCTCCTTAATATTTTCTGTTCATTAACTCATACATCCTGCTTCTCGATATAATGACCCCTGCTAAAATCATCCTCAGAATCTGATTTTCCCCATGCATCCTTACAGACGTGTATCTCTGACCCTTCCAAAGGCAGAAAACCTTCTTGCAGCAATTCAACACATTTCCAAGCCTAACTACACTGAGCACAGGAAATACTGTGGGTATGTTTTTCCCCATTCAGATTTACACTACATGCTTCACAGTGTTGGTGACCCTGCACAAACTGTTGTTGCAGCAATGTCACTCTACTGCTTCTTGATCTGAGCTCCTTTATATCTTTCCATAGTGTTGTTACAAGGTAGGCAGAAATTTCTAAAAATAAAACATTTTTGTCTTTATGAAATTCAGGCTTCTATCTTCAGTTTTCAGAAGAGCATATATTTAGATCTAATAAAAGATATAGATGCCTATGGATAGCTAAAAAGAGAGTCAAATATTTGAAGAGATGGCAAGAAGAAATATGGTAAGACCAAGGAAAAAAAACCTTACTTTTAACTGCGGATTTCATGTGTTCTGAAGACAAACATATATTGGGGGACTCGAAGAAAAAACAAGGTAGTTGCAACAGTAGGACAGAGAGAACTTACTCATGGAACCCAGGAGAGGAGACATGAGAATACTCGCATCCTTTTTTCCTTCTCCTGTGAAGCACTTGTAGTTGTGACTTATATAATGAATTGCATCAGAAGGAGAATTGGGTATTAAAGCTGATTTTCTCTATTGAAGAGGTTTAGACTTTCTGCTCCATTTAGTTATTCTTTATGATGCCAAACTCTGAAAGTAGAGAGCTGCAACTAATAATCCTATTATGCAAGATAATATATGAGTAGTAAATGTCTCCAGTAAGGAAACTATAAAGGAAAAATATTTTTCTTTAAAGTATTCTTCAGTGATTTCAAAGAAATATGAAGAAGCTGTGCTCTCTCAAAGGCACAGAATTAGACCAATTTTGTAGTAGTGCAACTACAAATGTAGTTTTGCTTACTCATCCTGCTTCTTACTTTTTCTTCTTTTACATTAAGAGATGCATGTCAATTGTATCAGTTTTTCTTCCTCACAGGAAATACAAAAAAAAGTTCTGATTATAATCTTCATTTTCATGTTAAAAAGTAAAAAAAATTCTGAAGGGAAATTAAAAGGATATGTATGCATCTGCATGTACATGCACTGTAACCTACTTAGTTATGTTAATAGGGCAGAATTTCGTGATAAAACTGAGGCAGATCTAAAATGCTTATAAACTGTCATCAGTAAAAAAGTCATAAAACATTCAGTTTATCTATTAATTTTGTACTTCAATAGGTGTTTATTTACAGTTGTGCAAGTGTAACAAGAACACAACCACCTAGATTTAGAGATAACCAAAGAGAAGACAGTAAGAAATTAAAATTTCTAAGGAAAATGGTCACGAAGGGAAATTTGACCTTCAGGCCAGCAGATTTTTTCATTCACCAGGATAATAGGAACAATGTGCATTTTTAAATTGGCTGACGACTCCTTTCCAATTTCCTGAAATTATGTTGATTGAGACAGTTAAGAATATAATCACGTTTGCAATAGTAGCTGATAAATGACCTGTATTATTGTTATATAACATTAAGATTAAAATCTTAATTAAATAGACTCAATTAAAAAACCGTTCATGTATGCCTCTGTGTTCCACCAATGAAAAAGGAATTTACCAAATGTGTTCAATGAAGGAGAACTTGTGTTGAGAAAAGTAGTTCAAAACTTGATTGATATTTTTTACAGTTTTAATTTTAAGGCTTTGAAAATGGTATCCCTTAGAAGATTCAAAATTTCTTTACCTTCAGTGTAGTTTACTTCTCCGTCTTTCCTTTCTCCTACATGGTTTAACATATTCATATTTTATTCCTGCTTGCTTTTGGCCTTTACTGAAAAATGAGCTGCCCATTAAATAAATCTGGACTTGTTTTCATATTTAAGAAAAGCAAGCACTCTATGTATTCATGTTTTTAATATTGGTTCAGAATCCATTTATATGTATTATTTAATACAGGAAAGAAACAAGATTGATGTGCTAAAAAAGAAAGAGAAAGAAAGCGCAAGCCTTCCAATTTTAAAAAACAAAATATTGGAGTATGGTGGTTCCATCAAAGCAACTGACCTGCTCCGGACAGCAATCAAAAAATTTTAAATTACATACAATGAGTGCTAGGTAGAAACAGAAAAAAAGAGTGCAAAATTAGATGCCAGCAAAATAACAGTCTTTTGCTTTGCTATTCTTCATGTTGTGCTACAGTGAAGTTCTATCCCACTCCAACCTCAGCCCTATGGCATCCAGTGGTCTGAGTTCACATCCTCTCCTTCCCTGTCAGTAGTGTTAACTTCAACTGGAAAATGCAAAATTGTTACAGCGACTTCAAAAGATTTAAACTTTCACATAAGAGTTCAGCACTAGTGTAATTTTACGGTTTTTGAAAGAGTTACAGAATAAAATCTTATGACCTGCTCTGTGCAAGAGGTCAGGCTAGCTGGTCATGGAATTTATTATTTCTAGGGCTCTTCTTATCAGGATATATTTGAGACATCATGTATGGCGCAGAGGTCAGAATTGTTTTGATCACAGCTTTTCTTTCCTTGGGTAAGAAGAATACTCTCAGATGTCATGAGTCAAATCCTGTACAAGCACAAGATATTTCCAGACATGTTCACCAGAAGTCCAAAACAGCAAAAAGTCCTTAGTGTATCTTAAAGAGCTTTTGCTTTACAGACCCTAGGGAGCAGAGGGCCAGGGAACAGTCACTTCACAATGTCATGAGCATATCCACAGATACATCCACTGTGGCAGGAGATAACTTATTCACACATAACCCTTTGCTGAGGCAGTGCTCCCTGAGCTCTGAGCAGATCTGCAGTTATTCTTCTCATTTTTCAGAAAAGCGGTGGGTCAGCTCCAGTCCTGACATCTGTATTAGCTGTAACTTTATAAACCCATCCTCTTTGGGTATGATACCAGCCTCATTGATGTCAGGGTTTAATAATCATCTCAGAATAACGCTGTCACTGAACTCACCTCTGCCTTACACCTGCCCTCTGTACACTGTGTCACATTTCAGGCTGCAGAACAACAAAGATGTCCTAAAAGGCCATAACATCATCATCTACTTTTAGCGTTGTTTTTTTTTTCTACCTAGAGAATACTTTAGTGAACATTAGCTAATAGAGAGAATAACTAGAATGCATTCTTCCCTCATCAAAGGCAGATGTAAGAAAATGTAAGAAAATTCATTATTAGAAACCTGCTGAATTAGATCAGTAATTATAGGAAGTTATAATGATTTAACTGGAAGAAGGGCATATAACCAGGAGTCATATGTAAGACAGATATAAAGGTCTGGTTGAATATATAGAACTCCTAGATTCAAATCTCGCATAATTGTGAAAAAATGAGCAAGGCAAAACACATAGATATTGGGAGTAATCCATACTTCTGCAGAGGTAGTACAATCTCACACCTGCAGACTTACTTTTGTTAAGAAGAAAGAATTCTGCAGGCCATAAGGAAAAATAATTGGGCAAATACATGAAAAAAATAGATGCAAATATCTAGAAGTGTCTGAAACTCATTAGTTGATTAACAACTGAAAGTAGGAAAATTAGAAAAGAAATTTCTACTTAAATGTACGATAGTTAGGGGTTGTGCCAAAGAAGGAGATTATAAAGCAATATCCACATTTTCAAATATACAAGACAGATGTACATTTAAAAACCACTTCTCAGTCATGACTATAATTCCTGTTCTGTGCTTTGGTGTAGAATTAATAATCACTAAGAAAGTAATAACCCAAAAGAGAGTATTTAATAAGAACATTTTTCAATTAGTAGAGTCTTCTGGAAGTGAACAAGAAAAGGATCAGTCTTTGGGAAATAGCAAAATACAGGGCTTCCTGTGTTTTTTTAAGATGAGTAGTCATCAGGGTTTGGATCTGAAATGGCATGCATATGACTGTGAATATACTATTTTCTTTGACAGAACTAGAGAATCCAATAACATTGTAACATCAGGAACAATTGTTAAGACAAAAAAAAGGGAAAAAAAGAAGAGATAAGTTAGTGACAACAAGGCTAAAATTTTAAGTATAAATGTAAAACTACTAAAAGAAGTCTAGGAAAGATGATTAGAAATGCTTTTATTCTTATCATTTCCTCGGGTGCTTTCTCAGCTGCATCTGAACAATTCAGTATTTTATTTGGCAAAATTTCCTGATTTTTTCCAAGTCTCTTTAGAGGACTTTGAGATTGATAGCTCATCTATATATATATCGGCATCTGGTCTTCTTGGGCAATTTGTGACAGCTGAACCAAAAAAGTTACTACCTAGGAACACTAAACAATCAAGTTTTAAATTTCTTTGCTATTTTTTCCCCAAATCACAAACATATTCCTGGTGATCCTGGGCAATGACTGATTTGTCAATCCCAATGTGTAGATTCCTGCACTGTTAAAATTATTTTCCTGCGTTAAATGCCTGTTTGGTCAGATGTTGCCTCAGAGGGAAGATGAGAAATTAGATCAGTGTGCTGGAGATATGGAAGAACAGAAAAACAGTTACAGGCCAGGCCATGTATCCTGCATCCATGAGGTGTGGTACCTCTGTGACACATGCAAGCTGACTGGTTTCCAGGGCATGGCATGAAAACCTCACTTGATTTGTTCTATTTGGCCATGTGTGGGGTTTTTGCCTATTAAAACAATTCTGAAAATGACTAAAATGTTAACAACCTCTTTTTGTTGTTGTTGTTGGATTTTGATTTTGTTTTTTTTTTTTTTTGGTTGGTTGGTTGTTTTTTTGCTTTTTGTTTTCTTTTTGTTCTGTTTTCTGGTTTTGGTTTTTTGTTGTTGTTGGTTTGGGGTTTTTTTTTGTTTAGCAATATGCTCTCTCCACAATGGTCCTAAATTAAGTAAATCCTCTGAATCTTTCAGTGCTTCAGTGCTACCTGCCTTCTTTGTGTTCCTCCAGTTATTTTCTGCTCAACAAGAGACCATTTTGGATTGGATACAGTTGCAGTTCAGCTGGAAATACAGAAGACAAGAAAATCTAATAAAAATCCCAGATCATCTCTATAACAAAACTCAAAGTAGTTTTTTATTTGCAAATATTATAGCCAGTATCATCTGATTTTTACATCTTCTGCAAGATTTTGAGGTATTTGCCAGGTTTTTATAAAAGCAAGGGGAACAGAGAGTGTATATGTAGTTATTTTATGTGTAGATGTCAAGGTTTTGGTGTGGGGGGCTGCAGGGTTGGCCTCTGTGAAATGAAAGCAGGGACTGACCAATGCCAGAACTGCTGGCTGCAAAATGGACTCACCACGCAGTGCTGTTGAGCTTGTCAGCCAAGCCTGTGGTGCCTTTGTGTTGATATATTTAAGAAATGGCAAAAACACAGAAGAGGGAGGAGGTGCTGCAGGCACTGGGGCAGAAATTCCCCTGCAGCCCATGACGGACCCTTGCTGGAGCAGGTATTTCTCTGTAGCCACTTGAAGACCTCGTTCTGGATGGATATCTCTGGAAGAAGCCATAAATGGTGAAGAGAGCCCACACAGGAACAGAGGGAAAGTATGATGAGGGAGAAGGAGAATCACTACCCCCATTTGCCAATGCCCTCCCCTCAATCTTCTCTGGAAGAGATGGAGAAGTTTGGGATGAAGTTGAGCTTGTGAAGACAGGATGGAGGAAAATTGTCGGTTTAAGGTTTGTCTTTGTTTTTCACTCCCTGAATCTATTCTAATTAGCCGTAAATCTTTTTTTTGCCCACAACACTAATTGGCAAATGTTGTCCCTATCTTTATCTTGACCCATGAGCTTTCTTGTCCTATTTTCTTCCACTGCCCCACTAAAGAGAGTAAGGGAGTGTCTAGGGGGGACAAGCCCCTAGCCAAGGTCAGCCACCACAGTTGTTCGATGTGGTAGGCATGACTCAGTCCTTCCTACCCTAGTCTGTTTTGAACAGCAGTCAGACTGCAGCAAAATTGGTTATCAGCCAGTCACTCTGCTGTCTTCTCCACTTTTCCATCTGCCATGTTTGTTTTTAGAGCAGCCTTAGCACTTCTCTTCACTATATTCTCAGTGGAGTGTCTACAATTCTCCATAGATAATTGAGTCAAGTGGTAACACTCAACATAATTTTGAAAAGACAATGATTAGATGAGGTTCACATTCAAAGATAGATTTTATCTTTATTGTTTAAAATGGGATAAAGGGAGCATAAGGATAAATAGTGTTCATTGAGGAAATCTTCCATTTGGAAAAGCAGATGCATGCTTGCATGGCATTAATCTATTTTTGTGATTCATGGAGCATAAAATGTTTAGCTTTAATGTTCTAATACATAGTTTACTTAACTATAGAGAAATGTCTAAGAAAGCAAAGGTGATAAAAAGATGATTAAGAAAGCAAAGATGATCAATAAGTACTATCTTGCATAATATTGTATAGACTGTATTTTTGTCACCACAAATATACCTAAATATTATGAAAACGGTACAACATAATTCCTTTGATTTAGAGTGTCAATAACCTGATTTATTGAGCACATCTAATGCAGGTCTTCTACCAACTATTACTGCAATTATTTAAAGATTAAGACTCCCTAAAGGCACACAATATGATCAACTACAATAAATCCTCTAAAATGTATGGTCTGAAGATATCCCACTGAACTACAGATAATGATTTATCGTCTGTTGGTAAGGGATGCAATTTAATTGCACTTTGAAATATTCCTAAAGCAGCAATCATCATGTCAGAGAGTACCTGCAAAATGCCAAACTCTAATTTATTTTCACAACAGTGTTTCTCTAATTTGTCCGTGGCAATCTTTCACTCTGAAGGCTTATCCACAGAAAATGAAATATCAAAAAACATTATGCTCAGCTGTCATCTTTACCATGTGCCATTTCATCTATATTTTTGTCAGAATGTGAAAACAGGGAGGTCACCTGGATTGTTTTGCAGATAATCCTAATTTCCTTCATACTTACCAAGCTACAGCTAGTTTAGAACATTATGCCTAGGAATTTATAGCTAGATACATAGATAGAAGTTATAGGTATTTCAGGAAAAAAAAAAAAAAAACAACTGATTTCTAGCCCTGTGGTCAGATTCCAACCTGCTTTCCTGTATTTTGGCACCTCAGGAGCTATAGTGCTTTTAATGGAATTAAAGTATACATCAACATATATGTGGCTAGAGTGAAAGCAATCTTTCTGTTTCATCAGGGGAAACAAAACCGTACACACATGCCCCTAAAACAAACTAACCAAGCAAAAAAACCCCAAAACCCCTCAGCCAACAGCAAATTAGGTACTGTATTAAATTTCCATCCCCTTATGGCAAACTCTAAATTTGCAAATACATTATTTCAGTCTATCCTTTATAAGCAGATTCACCAGCTCTCTCCCTCTGCTTCTCTAGCTGTTGTTTGTGGTGGAGTCTCTGATGCTTTTTTTTTTTTTTTTTATGATTTGGAAGTGCCCCAGAGATTTTCCCTTTATCTCAGTGTTGCCCTTTGATCTTTATCTCACAAGAATACCTCCTCAGCTTGTGCTGCAGGTCCGTGTTGTGATTATGTCTGCACACACTCCCCTCTGGTATCCACATAGAAGTTGTTCTTGGCTGTCCTAGAGGCATGTTAGTCACACCACTGCAATTCAAACAGGAGCCTAAGGGCAAACCTTAGTTTAAAATTCAGTAATTGTGAGTCTGAATGAAGTTATTACTTGTTCCTATATTCATGTCACATGCCTCCAAAAATCTTTGCTCATGGGCACACATCATAAAGTTGGAACACATGAATAACAAACCTGAAAGGCCTGCAATCAGAAAGTATGGGGGAAGACAGGAAATCTTATCTGAAGGTCAATAAAAAACTGTGGAAGAAAAGTTCAGGACTTCATTGGAAGCAATGGTACTGTGTGTCTGGGCACTGCAAAGCAGTGGCTCTCAGGGGAGACACTGGCCCTGTGCATACACTGTGAGTCCAGGACTGACTTAATCACCTATCTCAAAGGAAAGAGAGAATTACTCCCCTTCATTAAAACCAATCTATGTGTGATATTAAAACACATCTATGTGTGATTTGCTTTTTAAACTATTCAAATTGTATATAAAGAACTGGTAGGAATGCAGAGATCTTTACAATACAGCAATATGCTTATAACAGTTTACACAAGCATATTTTCAAGAAACTCCAGAGACAATTAATATTGTATTTCTCAATGTGTTCAATACAGCTCAGTTGCAAAGGTTTTAAAGTTATTTTCTGTGTAAAGTTTTTATAATCAAATATAAATAAAATGCCTCTTTGCAGAGGTTAATACTTATGTGCCACTGAAGAATTTTGAGTGAAACTTTTGCCCAATTTGCTACTGCTCTACCACCGGGAAACTTTAAGTCATAAAACAGAACCACTGAACAACTGAAGTCAGAAAAGGCCTATAAGATCATTGAGTCCAAACATTAATTGTTCACTTTTAAGTCCACCACTAAACCCCTTGTCTAAGTGCCACATCTACATATATTTTAGATATCTCCAATGATTGTGACTCTACCACAACCCTAGGCAGCCTGTTCCAATGCTCAAAAACCTTTCAGTGAAGAAATTTTTCCTATTATCCAATCTAAACCTCCCGTGTCACAACTTGATGCCATTTCCTCATCCTGTCTCTTGTTACCTGGCAGAAGAGTCTGACCCCCACCTCAACAGGTAGTTGTAGAGAACCATAAGATTTCCTCTGAGCCTCCTTTTCTACAGGCTAAGCAGCCCCATCTCCCTCAGCTGCTCCTCATAGGACTTGTGCTCTAGACCAGAAGTTGTCTTACTTCACATTTATCTGAGCCATGGGCTGACTCAGCTGTACCTTGCACGTGAGAATAGTGGAGAAATCATCTTCTTTCTGTACTCTACAGTGTTTTGGGCACTCACTGGCCCACAGTGAGCTGAACAGGAACAGAAATTATTAAGAACAGAGAATTTTACCGTTCGGTGCATATTAAACAATGCTGGGTATTCAAGGTAGTCTAGATATTAAATAAGATGTTTGAGAACCTACCCTTTGCACATAAAATGCCTAATTTTCTTTATGAGTATTCCCCTTATTTCTTACTTGTGATACTTTCAAAATACTTGGTCTTACTTCATGTATGTTTCCCTACACAGAGAGACAAACCAAGTCCACGTTCTCAGATGTATTAAACAAATTATCCTTTTATGGATGAACTACCATGGTAACCCTTAGAAGGAACAATTAAAACAGTTTGAGGCAAAGGAGGTTTGTTGCAAGACAAGAGGATATGTCACTGAAAAGTGTCCTGTAATGTAATATTAAACTCTAAAATTTATGGCTGTTTTCTTCCTTCTGGTGTTTTTCAATACACTTTTATTACAGGCTTTAAATTACACTCTCACAGAAAAGGTCTTTCTTTAAACCTTTAGGTCGGAATTGTTCAGATCTTTTTACACTGAATCTAACAGTTTTAAGCTGGCACAATCCTTGGCAGGCTTGTAAATCTTTCAAAAGATCTTATCCAATTACCCTTCAAGGTCCACAGGCTTCTACAGTGTGATTGTTTCCTACCACATGAGGAATTAAGTGCTCATGAAAGGTTAGGAACCAATAGAGTTGAAATGTAAGCCAGGACAACACCATGGCCATACCTTCAGACAGTGTAGAGATCTATAAAGAAATTCAGTCATGGTCAAGAACACTGACAGTTTTGAGTGCAGAACTCAAAGTAAGGCAGGCCAGAAATTTTTAGTTTATTTTTACCTCTGACAAAGGACATCAGGAGAAACCTGAGGTTGAGCATCAGGGTTTTGCAGCCAGGGTTACTGAGGATCAGAAACCCTCTACACTCCAACTGAAAAAGAGCTATTAGTGTTCTATGAGGAGGCTCAAGCTGTCTCAGAAATTGTTGAGAAGAAGCCTGTCTCTTCTTGGTGCTGTGGTTGCCTTGCTACACTGGGTGTTCGAAGGAAACATCCCCTCAACCTATCACAAGCAGTGCTGAACCAGGTAACACTGATTACACAATGAGGCCAAATGAGAAAACCCAATTCCCCAGGAAAAGAATATGGGCTAACCAGAAGGAAGAGATTTTGGAATATTGCATGAGAGGGTGACTTGTGCCCAAGAAGCCCCACCAAATAACAAGTTGATGTTGCAGTGTGTTTCTTGTTAATGGAATGGTCTGTTATTGCCCAAGCTAATGGTTTAGTCCAAAATTATACCCTCCCACCCACCTTGTCGAACTATCCTAAACTACCTGTCAATCCTGCTTTGTGCCAGCCCCCTGCTTGGAATTCCTCTTTGGAAATCCCCTAAAACTCCAGGTCTCATTAGTCCATGTGACCCAGTTTTTCTCCCTACCTCTTTCATTAGACAATGCCTTTGTAAACCCTACCCTTTATCCCTCCTCATAATTTCTCCAATTTGCTAAGAATTTGTACTTTCCCCTTGAACCTCCCCCATATTTAAGTTGTTGCACCTTTGCTATTTTTGTCTTTTGTCCTGCAGATCCCCAAGAGTAATAAATCCTTTTTCTCCTATGCAAAAGATCTCTCCCTCCTCCTTGCCTCCTCTGAACACACTCTGACAGCCAAAAGGCCACGGAGCCACAGCTGGAGCCACATCTAAGGGCTCCTGTTCCCGGGCTGTGACCCGCTCTGGGCACGGGGCCATAGTGAGTGCAGCTCTGGCCATTGTGTCAAGTTATCAGAAAATGGAAAAGGCTATGCTCTATCTACTGATGGATCCCACTGTGTGGTGGGAAACCATTGGAGGTGAAAGGCTGCTGTGTGGAGTCCCACACAATGAGTTGCTGGGGCTGCTGAAGAAAAAAGCAAGTCAAGCCAATCTGCTGAAGGGAAAGCCATCCAACTAGCCCCAGAGATTGCTGAATGAGCCAAGTCGCCTGTACTCTATCTCTACACTGACTCCTGGATGGTGGCTAATGCCCCATGGGGGTGGCTGCAGCAATGGAAGAGCAATTGGAAATGCAGGATGAACAACCTCTCTGGGCTGCTGCACTGGGGCAGCACTGCACAGGGAGAAAACATGACTCTGAAGGTACATTCATGTGCCCAAACTCTGATGTTCACAGGCCCAAAAGTCGTGTCACTGAGAAACCTCAAAACAGGCAGATAAGGCTGCCAAAATTGAAATAGCTCAGGTGGAGTTGGACTGGGAGTGGAAGGGTGAGCTATTTATAGCCTCATGGGCCCATGAAATATCAGGACATGTAGGAAGAGATGCCACACACAGGTGGGCTTGTGACTGAGGAGTAGAACTGACCCTGGAGGCTATCAAAGAGGCCATTCATGAATGTGAAACATGCTGCAAACAAGTGAGCTACATAAGTACAATCTCCTTGGAATCTCAGATATAAAATCTAGGGAAAGCAGAAGGAAGAGATGGTGTCTGTCATTCGTTATTTGCAATGTTTGCCTTCCAGAGAAATCGCTACAGGTGTTGAAGCCCTGCTTTCTGGGAAGTGGCTGGATGTCATTTGCTGATAGGAAGTAGAGAATAAACTTTTTTTTTTCCCCTCTGCTTGTGAGGGTGTAAACTTTCACATTTGCTTTTGTAAACTGCCTTATCTCAACCTACGAGTCATTTTCCACCTTATTTTCTCTCCCTGGTCCAGCTGGGAAGGAGAACGATAGAGCAGCTCGGGCACCTGGCATCCAGCCAAGGTTAACCCACCACAACATCTAAGGTCTTAAATCTTGTCTAGGACCACAAAATAGATCTCATTTTATCTGTACCTATCATAAAACTTAGTCTTTGTTATATGTAATATACTTTCTTCAGGAAAAGTGACAAGAGGTCACAGACTTCCTTGGGTTTTTTAAATATGAAAAGGATTATAGTGAAGAGCAATCTCTGAAGAAACAGCTTTTTTTTTTTTTTTTTAGATACTTATGCAACATCTTTATTAACTAAGGGAATATAAAAATAAATATTTACTAAGGTATTTGTTAACATCAGAAAGAATTTTGGATGTCAGCAGTTTTAACCTGCAGTATTTATTCTACTGACCTATAAACTGCAATTACCAGGCTCTTACAGGAACGGAAGAAAATCACTAAATCAGTTTCACATGTAGCATAAATAAATATTATTTAATCTCACTCTCTTGTCTAGTATTGCTAGAAAAATGCTCCTCCAAAAACATGATATAGGTAATAAAATCACAGTTAAGAACAAATGAAAAAATGCATACTGTATCTTTGAGGGAGACCTTAAAGAATTACTATCTTTGTAATGCAAAAAAAAAAGGATATTGCAGTGAGAGAAATCCAGGTGCATCTTGAATCTGTGTTAGTGACCTGTAAGTAAGCTGACATACTGTAATTTCAAATGAATATATGTACACACCTATTAAGAAATACATATTCATTTTGTTAGGTACATACATGTTTATTTATATAAAATCTTATCTTTTTTCTATTTCACAGTGAAAAAGAGTGTTATTTCTCAGCTGAAGAGTTATATGGCAATCAGCTGATATTCCAAGACCTTTCTTTGGTACTCCAAGACTTTTCCATGTCTGATTTTCAATTGTATCTTTTATAATTATTCATTTATATTGCTACAAGACAGCAGGATCTCAAAATGAGAAACTTCACACTATGGAACTAACTGAAAAGCAATCAACACCAGTAGAATTAGCTCCTTGTTAGTTCATTTATTTCAAATACATTTCCATTCTGAATATGGAAATTAAGTTAAAAGAAATTTTCCTATGCAGTTTTTAAAAAGCTTTCAATTTAACAGAATGTGCTTTATTGTATTGTTGCCTGAACAAAACCTGTACTCATTTCAAATAAGAGTGTAAAATGGAGGGAAGGAATAAAAGCTCAATATGATCCCAAAGTCTATAATTAGAGGGCTTATATATGTATAAGAAAAACACTGTTAGTCATTTAAAGAAAAATATTAAGGTGGTCCGGGTTTCTGCAGAGTTCAACCTTTCTGGGACTTTAGTGTTTATAGATTAAAAAAAATATTCCACTTAATTACACTTTGTCCAGTTCAGATTCTGGCGAGCTTGTCAATGTCACGCCACCCCAAACTAAATTACATTTATAAACGCATCTGTAATAAATAAATAAAAGGTCACATCTTGGTTTACAGCAAGAAATTGCTTATTATTTAAAGGAACTTTCCAGATCCAGTGAGAGACGAATGCTACATTCTGAAGGCAGGAAAGTTCATTACTATTTCTGTTGCTCATAGTTATTCCACGAAATTAAAAATTACAACACAGAACTAGAATTAAGCAGACAAGTTTTTTTCTACATTTTATTTACTAGTGCTGTACTTTACAATTTGAGTACCCACATAAATTGTTCATAATTGCACAGAAGTTTGTTTTCTTTTATATGGTGTTTAGCCATAGCCTTGGAGTTTATCATCTTAACAGGTGTACAGGAAAAAATAGAATAAAGAAAGTTGCATGAGAGCTCTCAATTCAGATAAAAAATTTGGATGGTCATCAGCTATGTGAAGTATCTAAAACTTCTGTATAGAACTGCACTTCATTGAAATCATTTGCATAAATATTTCACCACTACTGGTAATGCCTACTAGAGCAGGATCAATAATTTTGTGTACCATAAAGGTAATCAAAATCTTATAAAAATTGGCGCTTATTAATGAAAAAGAGAAAAATATTTCACTTTATGATTTCAGAAAGGAATATAATTTTAAAAATAAAGCAAAAATAAAAATATTTCTCTAAAAAACTATTTTAGTGGTTTTGTACCTCCTCTGTCTGTTTCTTATTAAAAGGAAAAAAATAACAAAATCTTTCTACATCCGTAAGCATTTCCCCAACATTTTCATGGGTTTGATTTTTTTTAAGATTATTTGAATAATGATTGTTATGAGGAAAGATTGAAGACCAGGTCAGGGTCCAACAAGGGAAACATCATCCTTATTGTTAAAAAGGTGAGAAAGGAAGGTACAAGACACTGCAAAATGGTTAGCATCCCATTTCTCCCTGGGAAGATCATGGAGCAGAATCTCATGGAAACAGTGTTGAGACACATACATGACATGGAGGCAGAATGGCTTTCCTAAGGCCAAATGTAAAAAAGTCTCACAGAGAAAACCATCAGAATGTAGTGAACAACTGAATATTCAAGTCTATCATTTTGATTTTGATAATTTCAGGCTCTAATTCAACTAATTCAACTTAATATGAAGACCTCAAGAGTAAAGAAAACTTTAGTTTGTATCTTGTATCTACAGTCATTGTACAATACTTTTCTGGAATGAGAAAGATTATGTATCTCAAATCACTAAAACTTTATGTAAAATCATGGCACCATTCCAAAGATTATATTACCATATTGTAGTTATGTCAGTCATTAATCTGGAAAGTTTTTGCTAACACTTGAACCACTTAGAGTCTGTTTTTTCATTCAATTTTAGGCTGACAATGATTATTGATGAAAATGTATAAACTGTCAGTTCAAGCTATACAGTTATGTTATGAAAAATGTTTCAGACCACGAAGGATTAGTCATTATGAAGAGGGAATGCACAAAACAAAAGGCATATCTGTCCAAGCACATGAGAATTATTGCAGTTCCCAGTATAATTCAGAAAGGCTTTTGAGCCTGTTTTGAGCCTTGTGAATGGCCACTTGCAGCTCTAGAAGCATTCAGTGATGGGTTGGGCTTTTGGAAGACCTATTTGCATGATGCCTGGCTGAGAGAAACAGCACATTCAATCGTTCTTGAATTATTTCTGCAGTGTAAACATTCACTTTGAAAACAGAGATAATCAGGGTTTTCCCCAGAGACTTTCCCCAGAAGAGGTACAAACAATTTTATTCACACCTTCTACAATTTCAAACAGAGCATTTCTCATTTTTTATTGTCAAGTTTGAATTAAATTTAAGATGAAAAAATACATTCCATATTTTGCCAAAATTACAACTGGCTTCAGTAATTAATCTGTCGATTTTTTATTTTCTCATTTCATCTATCTTTTTGATTTATTAAACTGTGACTAGTACAAAATAGAATAAAACTTACAAAATGTCAAAAGCTTTTAAATAAGGTCATTCATGTAAGCTCAAAAGAATTCATTTATTTAATTCTTAGTACTTCAGAGAAGGAAGGGTAATTTTTTTTTAATTTAAAAGTGTCCAGTTCCTGTGAAGTTGTTATTCTATTCCTCATGCTTGTCGACATATATAATTTAGATTTCCCAAGGTTCATGTGAGTAAAGACTAATCTTTTCTTCTACCTCGGAGTCACTCTATGGTTGAGGTTGGACAGGACCTCTGGAGGTCATTCAATTTAATCCTCCTGCCCAAAGCAGGGCAGCTAGAGCAGGTTGCCCAGGACAATGTCCAGTTGAGTTTTTAATATCTCCAAGGATGGAGGCTCCACAGACTCTATGAACAATCTGCTCCAGGATTTTATGGCTCTCACAGTGAAAAACTTTTCTTATGCTTAAATGGAGTGAGATCAATTTCACTAATGCTCAGTGTGGTGAGTTAAACTACATTGTCTCCCATGGGCCCAAGCCCATCTCACTCCTGCACAGCAGGATGGAGAGAAAATAATACTTTAAATCTCATGGGATCAGATAAGGACAGGGAAATCCCTCACCTTTACAATTACCATCACCAGCTGCACAAACAATTCAATGTAAAGGATCCATCCACTCATCCACAGTCCTTTCCCCTTCTCAAGAAAGACTAAGAATACCAAACACTGCATTAAGAAATAAAGCAACAGTAAAATGAAAGCAGCAGATATTCTAATTTGAGTGACAAAGCTGCAAGTTTCATTTTTAACATAAAGGATTTTTGAACTCAGCTATTGTAAATCAAATCTGCCCCATGAACTAATAAAGAAAACAAAGTAGAATTTCTATTTTCCTCTATTTTCAGTCTTTTGTTCTATTTTTTTCCTTGGACTGTAAACTTCTTATTGATTTTTTCACTACCTGCACCACTCACTCAATAAGCTTATCACCAAACATGGCCCTAAAAGATGCTCAAAGCAAAAGAAAAAATGCAGTATCTATTCTCATTCAGAAATGACTAAATTCTCCTTAGTTACAGAGCAGGCCTTATGGAAAAAATCAAACTCTAGCAAAAATTTAGAAGATGGAGTCAAGAATCATACTTACCAGCTGAGCACATAGGAAGATCTGGTCAAAAGACAAAGGAAATTATTTGCTGGGATGCACCCTTGAAGACAATAGTTTCATAATTAAGGTTCGCTGCTTCTCCCATACATTTAAAATCTGGAAATGCAGGAGTGGGTAGATTCTTTATGTCATGAGATACGCTTGAGTCATCCCTTTATAACCTAACACAGAGAAAGCAACAACAGGCCAAGATTTCCTTGCAGGAATCCTCTAGGATCATGTTGTAGCAGAGATTATGTACTGTCTTCTATGGAAAATAAAAAAAAAAAAAAAAAAAAAACCACACCAAAGAACCCCAAAATCAACTCACAGACAGCTCCATAATCCTGCAAGAATCCATGGGTCCTTTTGCCTCCACACAGAGACTCATAATCTCACTGTGATATTCTGTGATTTAGACTTCTTTTGTTCTTTCTACATAGAGTACTCCCAATCTCTATGTTTTCAGTGTATCACTGTATATTTCAAACATTATCAAGATTCTCTTCCAAAATCCATGGTATCCTAAAATATTTTTATAAATATAACATTAAAAGTAACAAGATGCCAAAGTCTATCTCTTTGATCACTTTTATGTATTTAACATCACAGAAAATGTGTGATCTCTGTTAATTGAAAATTGACTCCGTTTATGTGATTTGACTGAAAGGAGTTGTACAAAAAGAAGCAAGCCAGAAATAAATCATATCAGACAGAAAAATACAGAGGCCCAAGAAACCTTAAGAGATTAAAAGGGTGAAAATTCCTTACTTGTGTTTTACTATTAGGGCGAACATCTCTGAGACGTGTACATTGTGAGTATAGCCCCTTCCCACGGGCTATACTCATTTGGGTGAATAAATGGTGCATCCATTTAGAATTAACTAATCTGATTCACATTTAATCAACCCACAGGATTCAGTAAAGAGGTGTCTTAAATATGATAATTATTATCAGTAGGCAAATTCGGCATTATGTGAGAAGAGGGAGGAAGGCAATGATATCTGGCATTCTTTCTATTTAACCCTGACAGAAAAGCAAACTTATTTAGTTTGCAGAGATATGCTCCAGATTGAACAAAATGTACAGGAGAATATTTGAAACTTGGAGGTGTGTTCATATACTAGGGAGTGTTCATATACTAGGCTTTCCTGTAGGCCATTACATTAGCTGAAAAAAAGGTTTATTTTTCTCTGTTTCTAAAAAGTGTGAAAACTCTATAAATTTATTCTTTAGTACTCTTGAAGAAAAAGGTCTCTCATGTACAGAAAAGCTTTCTATGCATTTCTTTTTAGATAAATCTTACTGTTACTAGCTTCTGCATTCAACAAAGCACTGATTTAGCAACAAGCCTTCTAGAAGTAAACTCTGGGATTTGTCTGTGTAGGATTTCTTACAAGAAAAATTCTGGCTTCTTTTAGTAACCATTCCTTTGGTTTCTTGAACATATCTTTAACTACAGATATTATTTTGCTTGAAAGATTAATACTCTGAAAAAATGTTTCTCATTTATTTCCAGAAGTTGAAGAAAACTGGTATTTTTAATGTATATTTGAGAGTTAAATGCAAAATTCTTTATTATTTATTTATTCTGAGATACCTTTTAATTTTTACTTTTGGATACAAACAGTTTAGACTTACTTACATGTATGTGCAAACGTATTAAAAAAAACAGAAAATACATTCATTCTTAATCTGGACAGAAAATTATAGTTACAAGGCTTTCAGGCAAGGTTTTCTACAGAATAAGAATTGTATTTTTTTTTTGTGATATTCTACTGATTTACTTCAAGAGACAACATATTTTTTAAAATACTCCAATAAGTTCTGCCTTGATGCTATAGAGACAACCTCACACACAGGAAGTTAACACTGCAGAGCTCAGAAGGCCCTCCATTTAGGTAATCATTACTATACCTCCTACTGGCTTTCACAACTTCAAAGGAAAAACTGGTCAATTATTTCCTTATGGGTGGACATGGAAATCTGAAGAGTTAGAGATATGTAACCCTTCCAGTCCAGTATTGAGCCAAGTTTGACAAATCTATTTCCTAAGGAAGAGTGATTCAGATAAACAGTCAGTAGCACAGAAGGTTTAGGGCTCAATGTTAAGATTTTTTGATGTCCAGAAGCACCAGTTGAATGACATAAACTTTTCATACGAAGAATAATTTTCAATATATTTGGAAAAAAAAAAAGGCTTTTATCCTGGTTAGCAAGGTAAGCAAGCACTGACCTATTTATACTAGGAATTTGCAGCTCTGAAATATCCCAGGATGTTCACACATGAATAAGAATTTGGACAATATCAGTTAAACCATCAAGAAAAAACCAAACCAAAACAAAACAGATAAATGAAGCAAATTCAATATTTTTACAATCTTACAAATTTCCTAATATTTATGCTTCTGAGTAGATAATAATAATTTGTAATGCTGTACTGTCTAAAATCTCTCTAAGGAGTTATGAAAGAACAAGTCTGCTGTGTCAGGAACAGTCAAATTTAAAACAAAATACAGTCACCACTTCAGAGAATTTTCTACTACAAAGATTGAATCAATAATCTTTAATCCACTTGTCTCATCTTCATAATTCTGTTGAAAACCTAGTAAAAGGAGCTATGCACTTAGCAGAATTACACCAGCTGAGCTAAATTATCCTGTGGCATGCCAATCATTTTCTCCCAACAAAGAAATAACCCACTGCTGAAATGTCACCTGTGATCCAGGAAACTGCTGTCAAAAAATAAGACACTGAATATAATACATGGCAGAGGATAGAAGAAATCATCCAGAGAAGGACACTTTAGGAAATACAGATGAATGTCACCAGAGATCATCACCTCCACCTGTCCTGCTGAACTTTCCTCTTTAACCAATTTTAGCCTTGCATAACTTTTTATATTTCCCGCTGGACTTAAAAGAGATCCTGCTGATTTTAAAAGACAAATTTGAATTCTTTGGTTACTTGAAAGTCCTAAAGTGGAATGGTTGCATTTGGTTTAAAGCAGCTGAAAACTTTGTTTTCACAGACAATTTCAGTTGGACACACACATTAAGCACTTTAAAATTCATCAACAAGAAAATAATAATGAGTTACTTCTTTATATGATCTTTTGCAGATTACTTGAGATCTTCCCTCATAGGGAATAGTACAAGAAAATAGCCACCAAATAATACATCCTCTTTCTCAGGACAAACCAGTATCACATCTCGGATTACTTGATATTAATTATTTCTCTGAATTTTCTGTACATAATTAAGACAGTGGCATAGAACATGGTAATAAAACATGATAATAACATTTTACTTCCCCTGGATTTTTTACTTAGCTCTAGGATTTTACTTAGATTAGCTGGAAACCTCTCAGATTCACAGGAATAGATAAATCCCATGATTTTTAAGAAGGTTATAAGTTATATGCAGATTTCCTTTAGACCGACAGGAGTTTTTTCATTTACCTTAATGTGAAACAGAATCTACAGAGGAGTAGATTATGCAGAATTGTAAGATGGACCATACACTTCCAACACACATAAAATAGCATTGTTTTGGAGAAATTCCTCAAAACTAGAGTGTATAGAATCTGCATATGCATTTGTTTTTCCAGAGACAAGCAGCGGCAAAGACAGTTCATATATGGCCAGTTATTTAAATCTAGATTAATTCCTTGCAGCATCCTTTTGCTTGCTCATTATTCTTGTGATAGTCTACCCTTAATTCCATTTATCTGAATATTTCAATGGAGTTCAAACATTTTAAATAACCAGAAACAGGTTTCATGTGTTCCATGGATTTTCAGTCCACAAGTAATGACTGGACACAGTGTTGATCTTTCCTAACTGTAGGTCACTAATTTTCATCGACTTACTTCCAATCTTAATAATCTCCCTTCATTGGAAGTTCATTCTAGTATTCCTCTACTCTTCTAGGAAAATCTTCTGCTCATCATTTCCTTTGGATTTTCCCACTCATCTACAACACGAAATTTCAGACCATGGGCTATCTTCCTTCCTGTGCCTGGGTGAGGAGTGCCAAGCACAGTATCCATGGTCAGCCCTGTTGCAAGTCTACTATCACCAGTAATAAAAGGTAAAGCTGTGCCTGAGTGTGTGGGCTACTTCCAGCACGGGCTCTGCAGTCTCTCCGAGGGTTAACTGAAGCGGGAGGAACCTAATTTAGCTCAATAAAATTGTGGGTGTGCTCATTTCCTGGTGCTGAGCATCCTCACTTGAGCCATTTCAATGAGCACAAGGCTGCATTCGGGGTGTCTTGTGATCAGAGCAGTTCTGGAGAGGTCAAACTCCCTGCTGCAGTGTCAGCCTTTCAAACAGGAAAGTGCAAAGGCAGCCGCAGGGAGTGAAGCCGCAGGGAGTCAAGCCAAAGGCAAAACGGCCTTTGCTCTGTTCCTGCTGTCGTTTGATTATTGTGCCTTTTGTTGTCCTCTTAGTGGGCCTGGTCCTACCCACCTTCCCGGAGAAAACTAGCCTGCTTCCCGAGAATTTTTTGCTTTTCAGGACCAACAGGTTTGGGCATAGCTTTTCTTAGTGGAGTGAAGAAAAAAGGATCTTGATCTGTTTTCTGTATCAAAATGTAGTTTCATTTCATTTTCCTTGAGGATACATTAGGACAGTACTTAAGGAAGAGGTAGAATTATCAAAAAACAATCAAAATTGTTTGGATAGTGTGTAAATTCATTACTTTCAGAGAACGTATATGTTTTATAAAATAGAATACACACACTGACATGTTAGGAAAGCTCTTTATTTACCTTAATGATCCATGAATATATCTGTGTGACAGTATTTGAACTAATTTCAATTTTTAAATTTTAATTAATTGCCATTAACTGGAGTTTTCTGTTGCCTTTGTAACAACCCACAATAAACACTGGTGATGTGACAAGCCCTACTCTACATTTATTTTAGAAAGGGTAGCCCTACAGCAAACTAACAAAGTGAAAAATGGTAAACCCTACTAGCATGGATTATTAAAATAACAGTGATTTACAAAGCCTGTTGCAAAATTACTGTTGATTTGCTGAAAAACTTGAAGAGTTTTACTACTTATAGTGAATTTCCAAAAAAGTCTGTATTTCTCACGGGGGAAAAATGCACAGAGGGAAGGGGAGGTTCTCTTAAAGTAGATTTGAAACTGTTTTATGAAAAAAAAAAAAAAAAGGGTTTGCTTTGTGCCTGGAAATTAAGCACCAGTATGGTAGTTTTTCTATTCATAAATGTAAAGCAAAGAGATTGATACTAATATTAATGTAATTCAGAAGAGGCAGTATTAATAAAAATAAGAATTAAAATATGGAAATATATTCTACCTAAACTCATTAATAATACGTTTTTCTTTTAGAATTCTCCCTTAGAAAATATCAAGAGAATAATTCACCTCTCTAACTGGGCAAGACTCTATATGGGAAACAAGGCAGAAATACAAACGGAAATGTATAGCTCATGTGTGGAGGGAATGCCAGAGGATAAATAGAATATCTGGGGAGTCTTTGGCCCTGGAACCTCTCTAGCATACAGGAATAAGCAGGAGATGGGACACCCAAGGAAGTCAGCCATGTCCCAGCCTTTTTGTCCTTGCTCGCCCAAAATGGAAAATTTTCAAAGGCAGCCACCATTGCAAATCCTGTTTCTAAATCAATTTGAAGGTTCACACTGTGGGAACCCCAAGACTGAGAGCCTTTAATCTGTGTCATAAGTGAGCCAACAGCAATATAGAAAGAAATTAATAATTGCACCATAAAAATACATTTGCTACATTTTTTCACCTGTCAAACCCTTAAAAAATGGCATTGCTTCTGACCTGAAGTAAAGGCATCTTTAATGAGAACTTGATCTTAGAATAGTACAGAAAAACCCAATTAGCAAAGTATAAGAAACCTGTTCTTACATGAAAATTTGAAAGTAAAACTTCTTTGTGTCTGTTCATCACATGTGCCCCTTATACCAAATAACAGAAGTAAGCATTTTCAGGAGGTGATACATGTGATTTTAAGACAGACATGTGAGAGATATGTACTGCCTTTTAGACGTGACATTTTTCTCTTCATTGATCACCAAGGTGACCTAGTATGAACTAGATCAAGTTTTGATGTCTGCTTTTTAGATAAGTTGAGAAAAAAAATGTTTCTCAAGTTAGGATTTTGCCCTTTCTTTCTGAAATAAAATGTTCCAGTCCCTCCAATCACAGAGGAGTTATGAGAAATATTTTTTCTTCAAGACTAATATTTCCCTTTCCTGAAATATTTTTAAATATCCATTTCCTCTTTGGAAATCAAATCACATAAACTGAAAAAAAAATTAAATGCTCAAAAAGAATTGGAAATAGAGAAACAGATTTCACCCAGACAAAATTTTCTCAGCAATATTAAAAAGCCTCTCCCTGTCCTTGTTGCCATGAGCATATTAACAGCTTTGAAAGACCAGCTGTGACAGTCCTAAGATATTGTATCAGCTTCCCTCATTCATTTGAGAAAACATAAAGAATACTTATGATGTTGTGCCTCCATTAAAAAAAAGCTATATAAAAATGGAAAGTCATATTGAATAGGTCAATCATTTATAGCTATCATAGATTCACTAAAATAATCCATTTTTAAATAAAAGTATGATTTACTAAACAAGGAAATGAAAAATACATGTGTTATAAATACATTTTTTTCCTCTTAATATATTTGCTAAAATGATGGTGAAAGAGAGCCAAGAGTTTGGAGGTTTTCTTCCCCATAATTTCCTGAAAAGCAGCTGTGGAAACTAAGTTAATAACCTCAGGTGAGTGCTGCTTGTTAGCGTAAAGAAGTGTGTTGGGTTTGGCTGGGATGGAGTTAATTTTTTTCACAGTAGCTGGTATGGGGCCATGTTTTGGTTTCATGCTGAACACAGTGTTGATAGCTCAAAGAGGTTTTTCTTATTTCTAAGTAATGCTTGCAGAGTTTCCTGGCCTTTTCTGCCTCTCAGCCCACTCCACCAGGCTGGAGGGCACCAGGATTTGTGAGGGGACACAGCTGTGACAACTGACCTCAGCTGAGCAAAGGCAGCACAGCACTTAGCTCAGCAAATAAACTGAGGGGAATGACCTTGGCTTTGCCTGTGCACACACCTTCTGCTTTACCTATTAAACTGTCTTTAATTCAACCCACAAGTTTTCTCATTTTTACTCCTTCTGCTCTCCCCTCCTTCCCATTGGGCCAGGGGGTGTCAGCAAAGAGGTGCCTGGGGTTTAGTTGCCAGCTGAGCTTAAACCACAGCATGAGGCTGTGTGTGTCCGTGTGGAAAACAGGGATTTTGACCACGTTTGAGTTTCAGCCCTTCCACCATCTTGTTCCATACTAAGGTGAAGTAAAAACAAGGTCCAGAGCACAATCCACATCCATCTTATTTCTAGCCTGAGACTTTCTTTTGAAACCTTAGGACCAGTGCTAGTGCAAGCTACAGCAAGGGAAAGCATCTGTTAAGAAGTTAGAGGGCTTTTAGGCTATCTTTTTCAAAACAACTTTCTAGTGATAGAGTCTCACAGACACTTCAAACTCAGTTGAACAAAAAAGCTGCTGTTGGTAAACACAGTACAGACATACACAAAGGGGACCACAAAGACCTTCTCGGACATAGCTTTACAATTAAGACAGAGGTGTAATATAATAAAATAAGCAACAAAAGCCAAATTAACAAACAAGAGAAGAAAAGCCATTTTGTGGCATTCATTTTCTGGAAAACCTGAATGTTTCATGTCTAAGGCAGACTACCCATTTCTATGTGGTGACCATTTCTGTCCACATTTGGTATCTCCATGTCAAAGTGTAAGTGAAGACAATGGGAAATCCTTACAGACAACATTTGAAATTTATGGTGCAAAGAGTCCATCGATGCAAACTGTCACAGATATAGAGTAAAAAAAATAAGTATTCATAACAACTGAAGAGTTGCTTCAAAAAAATAAGTTGTCTTTCTTTAAAATGGCTTGATAACATGGATGAACCCTGTATTTCCTTAAATTTTTTAATAGATAGGTTTTCCTCTCTCTATGAACAATCTGAAAAGTCCTTAAGGAAGAGTGCCTTAAGGATCCTACCCAGACCCAAGTTGGTATATCTCCAACACTATTTTTTAGGCCTTAACTACCAAATATTTTTTTCTGATTAAATTATTTCGTTAATTTAAAAAATCAAAGGGTGCAGCTAGTTCCTTTTTTATTTCTTGATTTTGAAGGTTCATTTTATTGTATTTAGTGGAGAAGAATATTTCTATTCTGACACATGAAATATCCTGAGGGGAAAAAAATGTGAAGTGCTTCATTTTCTCTAACAAAATGCCTATGGCATGGAGATACTGCTTTTCTTAAAGGAAAAGAAAATATAGGAAAAAAAGCAAAGTCCAAAGAACAGGGACATTTTAATAGAATTTAGACAGATAATGTATGCAGGCCTTAGCCTGCCTAAAAGAAAGAAAGAATTTTAAACTATAAAATAGGGGAGTCTGTAACAGAAAGGAAGGACCTTACTTCTTTCTTTCACCACACATTATTCAACCTTTTTCTTAGTCAGAGGTTAAATAGAGTTATATGATGAAAACAATGAAAAAGGCAGTCTTCCTTTTCCTAGAATAATCAAATTGAATTAAAATGTTAGTATTGAATTTTAAATTTTAGAATATAGACATATAAGTGATGATTTTTAAAAGTAAAACTATTTTGTACATTTGACTGATTCTAAATTAGCCATTTAAAATGGGTCACTTAAACAGAACTTTAAAACTTTCAAAGAATCACAGAATGAGGTTGGAAGGGTCAAACCCCTGCTCAAGCAGGGACACATAGAGTCTGCTGTCTAGGACCATGTCCCGATGATTTTTTCATATTTCCAAGGACAGAGGCTCTGCAACCTGTCTATGTAATCTGTAGCATTGCTCAGTCATTCTCAAAGAAAAAAAAAAAAAAAAAAGCCACTTCCTAATGTTCAGAGGGAAGCTCCTGTGTTTCAGTCTGTGCCCGTTGCCTCTGGTCCTGTCAGTGGGCACCACGGAGCAGAGCCTGGCTCTGTTGTCTGCACACTTTCTCTGAAGGTGTTTATATATATAGACTTTGATGAGATTCCCCTGTGCTTTCTCTTCTCCAGGGTAAACAGCCCCAACTCTCTCTGCCTTTCTTCATTTGTGAGGTGTTCCAATCTCTTCATCAGTCTATTTTCTCTCTACTCATTCTGTAAGAATTCTAAGTTTATTAGCACAGACATGCACAATGGGGACACCACACTCAGATACATGTGCTGAAATGACCATCCTTCTTCAAACAGCATTGACTTCATTATATTCTGCAAGTATTCATTTCTGCTGTATCCTTCAGACCCATTAACATATTTAACAGAGAAAACTTTACTGGAATCTCTGGCATACATAATGGACAGCTTGTTTTGAAAAATGGACAGCTTATGTTTCGAAATGTCCTACTTTTTCCTGGCTCTAGGGGATTTGCTTTCTGAATGTTTCCAAAACGTGATCTTTTCATACAATTCCCTTCTGATCACCACAAAGATTACTCAAATGCTCTCTGCCAAAATACTAGTTTCTTCTGCATCACTGGATGGTGTGGTCCCTTCTTTGAACCTCACAGGCTGAGCCTTAGACAAAACACAGCCAAGTAGCTTAACATGACCTCTCCAGAAGTTCCACTGTAAGAAGCTGGTAGAGAAGACAGTTTGAATACTGATATCAGTTTTATAACTTTTGACTTTACAGCCTGCATAAGGCAGAAAGAAGCAACATACAAATTTATCACAGAACCTTTTTGGATTAAAATTTAAAATAAAGACCTAACAAATTAATAATAATATTGACATATAAAAAGAAAATTAATTGCAATCAAAGAAATTCAGAGATACACAGGAATTAGTTTGCTAGAAATTTCTTATCACATTTTCAAAATACTTTTAAAATCTAAGGATATTAAAGCTCAATCACATTGAGATCTAAACATTAAAATTCCAACTTTTAATTTTGTTAAGTGGCTATTTTATTTGCATTATAAAAAAAACAGATGAGGTGGTGATGGTCTTTTGCCTCATGCCTCATTACACAGCTAAGGTGTGCATAAATCTGCACTACTTGATGCTCTGCCTGGCCTTGCCCTGATTACTTAAATGAAGTTTTATTGGGGAAACTATAATAATAAAGACTAAGCTGCAGCTCTGAAGCAGTCCTGCAGTGCATGACATTACAGGAAGAGAACCTCAGGGGTTTTATTCATGTCTGGTTTCTTTTAGCCTTGTATTACAAAGAAAAAAAAAGGTAAGAAAAAAAAAAGTGGAAAAGTGATAAAACACTAATGCTTAGAATAAGAAATAAACGAATGTATAGAAATACACAATGCCTTAAAGTTTCCAGCAGTGCTGCAAAGGTATTGCCATGTGAACATTGCCATCTAATGGTTTATTTGAGATTAGTAGCTAGAACAACTTTGCAGCATTCCCATGCTGTGGCAGAGTAAATATCTAAGCAGTATTAGGAGCACTAACAAAATATTTATTGGTAGAATCCTGCATTCTCATAATTTAGAGAAATGACATTTTTACGTTATTTTTATTGGGTTTGACATTGTTCTTATTTTAATGTATACCATTTAGAGTTGATTTTGCAACATGTAACAATCACACAGATATTTGTTTTAAAAGCAAACTGCAAAAATTTCAGTATTGAAATCACAAAAACAAAAATATCTTTTGATACCGCATATTAAAATATTTTTCACCTAGAAATCAAGAAATAAAAGGCCAGAATGAAAAATAAATGTGGTACTGACAAAACAGAAAAACAGGGAGAAACCTCTGAATTAGAGTTTTATGCCATTCCTAGCTAAATGTAAAACCTGAACCACAAAAACTGAAGAACTCTTATTTCTCTAGTCCTTTTGTCCTCTGGCTTCTTATTCTATCTTTTTTTTTTTAATAATAATAATAAAATACATATTGGGGTGTTTTTACTTCGTGATTTTACTTCAAGTTGGTTTTGGCTATGCAGCAACATTTTCAGTGTAATGATCTTCATGGAATTAAGTGTTGAAAAATAACCATTATATACAGCAAGAATTCGACTCGAGGAATATGTCTCTCTTGCACTTAGATGGCTTAGAAAAACTAGAACAAGAAGCTTCCTACAGAGCTTTAAACCATCTTACAGAATCCAGTATTGCTGTCACGGTATTCTGTAAAAATCTGTAGGGATGACAACATACTCTTAAACCATACAGTCTTTTTATTCTGCAGGGGAAAAGAAAAAAACCAACTGTAGTCACAAAAAAAAAAAAAAAATCCACAAGGATGATTGCTATAATAAAGCTACAGGCCATGTTTTATTAAGCCATAAACACAACCTTCAGCCACAAAATAGGCTAGCTGTCTTTTGCCTACTCACCAAACAGATACATTTCCTGATGCTCTGAGATATCACTGAGATTCTAATTATTAAAATTCCAAGCTACAACCTTGGAATGCAGCTCAGGCAATGCAGAAAATATCTCATAATGATGTGTACTTGCTGCTACTGATACCTATGTTGCAATATCTCAAGGAACTTTAACAGCAGTTAATGAAGTGTAATTAAGGATGACCTTGCTCTTGAGGGCTTGAGCTGTGCATGCATTCTAGTGCAAAATTCCATCATAACATTTCCACTAAATGACCTCTCCTTACGATGGAGAACTGCCACTAATATTAGAGAACTAAGAAAAAATATTAAACAAATATTAATACAAAATTTTAAAAATAGAAGTGGTTCATATCTGACATGCCACAGAAATGAGGGTGCAGAAGACATTTCAAGAGACCGGAAATTATGGGGTTAAAACATTCTCTGTATTTACTGTGCAAAAATTCAGTGAACCACATACCAGTCTCACAGTGTTACACCATTCTCAAACTTAGAATAACATTTCTCATACTAAAAGTAAAGCTTTTTTTTTTCTTCAAATTAAACTAGTGTCATAAACTTTTTCTCTGTATAACTGATCATTTCCTAAAAATTCCATCTTAACCATCTTCAAGATCAAACAGTGCAGAGCAGCAGCCTTTCCCACTGCCTGCTTCATGCTTTCCAAACCTTTTAGTGTATTTTATTTTTTGTCCTGTGAATTCTGTCTAAAACATTTATGTCTTCTTTAACACCTGGTGCTGAAAGTGGAACGAGTACTCTGTGTGAGGCCTCTCCTGCTCTGGTCAGAGTGTGACAATGAATTCCTCCCCACGGTTCATGTGCAGTGTTGCTGCTAATGCACTTCAAAGTGGGAATTGAGTGTTTAGTGGCACACAGCATGGACAACTCAGTTTTGTGTTCAAGCATGATTTCAAAATTACTTTCCTCAGTACTGTTGCATATCCAGGCTTCCCTCAGGCTGAGGGCTCCCCACCAGGCAGAGGGATGGGGGCTGGCCAGCCAAGGATCATTACAGCCCCCTGCCAAGAGCAGGACAACTTAGGGCATTGGGGCAGCCCCAGCCCCTGGCACTGGGCACATGCCTGGGGATGGGGACAGAATGGGGATGGAGACAGGCTGAGGCTAAGCCAGGATATCAGGTCGGCAAGATGGGGCCAGGATCAGCAGGAATGAGTCCAGTCAGAGACACAATAGCTCTGGCCAGAGCAGTTCCTAAGGGTGGGAAGCAGGAGTATCCCTACTTCTCATTAATTTCTCCCAGCTCTTTCTCCTCCCACACTTCCTCAGCAGCTGGGTTCAAGGCCACAGACCCAAGGAGTATCGGAGCTGGCCAGTGCAGGCTGCCAGCACAGCTGCTGGGGAACAGGAAAAGCATCCACAGCGCAGAACCATGTCATTTCCAAGCCCACTGTATGAGGTTTGCATGGCCAAGCTTTGGCAGCAGGGGGGCTACAGGGGTGGCTCCTGTGAGAAGCTGCCCAAAGCTCCCTCTATGTCCAGCAGAGCCAATGCCAGCCGGCTCCAGCAGGGACCCACTGCTGGCCAAGGCTGGGCCAACCAGGAATGGTGGGAACACCTCTGGGATAACATATTTAAGAAGGAAAAAAGGTATTGTGCCGATGTAATTGTGGCCAAAGAGGAATGGAGTGAGAATATGCAAGAGGAGCAACTCAGACACTGCAAACACCAGGGTCAGTGCAGAAGAAGGGCAGGAGGTGCTGCAGGTGCCAGAGCTGAGATTGCAGCCCCTGGTGCAGCCCATGGTGAGGCAGCTGTGCCCCTGCAGCCCATGGAGGATCACAGAGATTCAGAGATCCACCTGCAGCCCATGGAAGAGGCCCATGCTGGAGCTGGTGAGTGTCTGAGAGGAGGCTGTGAACCCATGAGAAACCTGTGCTGGAGCAGGGTCCTGGCAGGGACCTGCAGGCGCATGGAGAGAGGAGCCCACACTGGAGCAGGTTTCCTGATAGGGCTTGTGAATGCATGAGGGATCCATGCTTGGAGCAGCCTATCCTTGAAGGGCTGCACCCCGTGGAAGAGTGACCCACATTGCAGCAGTGCACAGAGAGCTGTTGCTTGTGAGATGGAGTCATGCTGGAGAAGTTCATGGAGACTCTCCTGTGGGAGGGGCCCCACACCAGAGCAGGGGAAGAACTCCTCTCCCTGAGCAATGGGAAAAACAATGTGTGATGAACTGACCATAAACCCTCATTCCCCATCTGTCTGCACTGCTGGGGGAGGAGGTAGGACTGGGAAGGAGGGAGGAGTTGGGGGAAGGTGTTTTTAAGGGCTTGTTTTACTTCTCATTATCCTGTTCTGATTTTATTAGTAAGAAATTCAGTTAATGTCTCTAATTCTAGCCTTTTTTATCCATGACAATAATCAGTGAGTCCAATCTCTCTGTCCTTATCTCAACTCATGAACCTGCCATTATATTTTCTTTCCCCTATCCAGCTGCAGAGGGGAGTGAGAGAGCAGTGCTGGTGGGTGCCTGGCATCCAGCCAGGGTCAACACACTAAATCCACCTAAAACTAACTCCCACTTTGACCAGAAGTAACCAAAACCTCTTTTTTTGTCTATGGCTTTGTGACCATGTTGTGCACAAACTTTATGGTAATTTCATCACTGTAATAAAATTTTGATTCATCACCACCACTTGCTTTTTCTGCTGAGCACAAAAAAACAAGCTAAAGAGACTTGTTAGGTTGAATAGGACATTTCTTCTTTGCTCTCCACTGAACAAGGGGGTTATGGTCACAAAGACAGAGGTCACCCTAGTTTGCAGACAGGAGTTCACAGAATTTTGACCAGTTTATCAGGCACTAGCTGCACAGAGGTGATGGCTTGGCAGGCAGCTTTAGCATCCTGTTGGGAATTAGTCTGACCAGCAGTTCTGTGACAGGTATGCAGGCAGATGAATTTCAAGGTAAAAAGCTGTCCTGAAGCAAGTGTTGCTAAGATTTGGGAGTGAGTCAGGTGGGTGAGTCGTTTTGCCATCACCATCTCATGAGTCAAGCAAATAAACTGTAATGACTCATTTTGAAAACCCAGGCACTGGGCAACGACTGCATATCTTATGATTTCATCCCTGTCAATTAGAGAGAAAATACAAAGCTTGAATTCAAAATTTCCTTTTAAATAGTAGTATGTCACTGAAGGTGAGTCAGTTAAATAAATGATCAGTAATTCTGATAAGTAAGAAGCAAAATCTGTTGGTTTGATGCCCAGATCCTTTACTCAAAATCTTATGATACCCTATGATTTTCCACTAATCTCCACTGCTTTTTCTGGCATTCCCTGTGACCTCTCTAACCTTTACTCCTCGTTTTGAAACGTGTGTATTCTTTATCCCTTCCACCTGCATCAGTTCTATATCAAGAATTTTTCCACTTCCCTCTCTTTATTCTCACGGGCTTTTAATTAATCTCCGTTTCGAAAGCACTGTTTGCCCTTTCCTGTACAGCTCGCACAAACAGATTTTATGAAGCCATAAGCCCTGGAACTCGCATGCTTTTTGGATAAATATTTAATGTGGATTCTCGTTGGAAACGGGAAAAGGCAAGGGAAGGTTTCGGCAGGGCTCCCCTGGGTGTGTGAAGCCGTGCCTTGGTCAATGCTGCCATCCTGCGCCCGCCGCGGAAAACACAAACCCTGCCCGGCTCCCACTCCAGGGCACGCACACAGGCAAGGTGTGAGCAGATAGCTCCGAAACTGGCATTTAACATCACATTCTAGCCCCATGCGGCCAATTTCGATTTTGTGCCAAATAGTGCACTTACTAGAAATATCTGGGGGGTTTTCTCCCATGAAGAAATATATGGAGACAAAACAAACAAAAAAAAAAGATAAATCAACAGTTTGCTATTTAATAAGAATAAGAGCATTTATTCAAATGTTTTGTAAATATTTAATTTTCTCAAATATCTTTCCCAAATGATTTTTTTCTTATACTCTGAAAAAAATAAAATTATAGAGAAGTGCCAGTGACTTTAGGGGATGAAGACCAGACCTATCTCAAAACCTATAAAATACCTACAAGGATATAGTTTTATTTCAAAATAAATCCAAAGCATGAGTTTTACAGCATTTTCAGGGTAAGAAATCTGTCTTAACTATTCATGAATCACATTCCTTTTCTCCCAGGATAACTTCATTTGTGTCTACACTCAAAGTTAGAATACTGAACAAATCTCTCAGGAGTCTTTCAGTGGCATCTGCTTTTCTCCATTGATTTTACAGGTAGTTAAATGTTAGCTTTAAAAGGACTGTATCCTAAAACTTGAAATGCCTTCCTCCAACAGAATCCCTGCTAGATTTTTTTTCCATCAGTGAGAGACTGTGGCATAGGTTAAGAGCATTTGTCCTACAAACCAGTCTTGCACTGCCTGCAAGTGTTTTGTGCCAGTGCATGGGATGGCAGGCAGATGGTTTAGGGGACTGAAGAGGGGTTGAAGTGCTAAACTACTTGGGCACAAACTGTCTGAAAGATAATTTAAAAAATATATCTCTGAATGACTATGAAATCCTGAGCAGAATCTATTCGTTATCATCCTAAAGAGGTTATAATTCCAGAATCTACTCATCACTAAGAATATTATTGATCTTCCTCCTATATGTCTGTGACAAATTCCCTAGAAATTCAATCTTTACTCCATCAGTGGTATTATTAAATAACATAGATATTTCCAGTGCAGATACTTATCATAAAGTCATCTTCCCTAATTTGTAACACTGGAATGGAAAGGGGATCTGTTTTTAAAAGCCTTGTTTTCATACACTTCTGTAAAATAAATGGTCTTGGTCTATAGAATTATGCAATGCTTTAACTTATCTATAAGCCCAACTATTTTAGATATTTTTATACCTCGTCACAATACTGTGAATCATTATCACTGTGCTAAGCAGCTCCTACAAAATAACAAGGGTAAAATAGTTCAGTGTATTTAATAACTAAGCTTTCATTCAGATACGATGTTTTATTCGTTCCTCCTTTATCAAAACAAAACTAGCATTAGGAGCAGTTCACAGGAAAGGGGATCATGAAATGGCTGTATCTATGCTGAACTCTACCATTTTGTTCACAGTGATGAGAGCCAGCTGCCAAATGAGAAAATTGTTGCAGTCTCAAACAGAGGACTGGATGAAAGTGATGAAAAATATCTCAATTCTATAAAATCTAGTAAAACATTTGATGTTATGCCATATTGAGGAGCTTGTTATTTACACTAGTACACTGAGATTAGTAGATGAATTAGTAAATTAGTTGAGCATAGTAAATTACTTCCTAAATGTGAAGGGGGCAACAAGTTACGCAGAAAGGAAAGTTTGCACCATCCAGATTGAAAATGGGGAAAATACATTATTCCAGGTCATTCCTGAAACTGTATTTTTTATAAAATTTTGGTTGTAGGAACATCACACTAAAAGCTGGGAGCTGTAGATGGATTTTGAATATGGTGTCATGGGGATGTTCAATACTGGAACCAGTATTAAAGGCTGGATTAATGAAATGGGAAGTATAGAACTGAAAAATGGTAGATTGCATTTAGAGATCCATACAAGAAAACTGATACTCTGAATCGAAAATTTCACAGCCTTAAAATGAAAGAGGACAAAAAACAATTTTTTTTTCTCCCATCCTAAGAGTTGCCACCATAGTACAGCCAAAGCAAATATAATCCTTTCCAGCTAACAAGCTCTTAGTTCTGTTGTCCTGCTGAGAATTTGAGGAACTGTGCATAATTCTAATGGGCCTGTTGAAGAAAGGGGCTGTTCATAAAACAAAATTTCAAATAGATGTAGAGGAGATCATGTGGGCTTAAGAGGAAAAAGAAAGAAGCCCCAAAGACCAGGCTTGCATAGTTTAGTGAAACAAAAGCATATAATTAATGGTCCCTTACTTCTCCTACTGGGAAAAAAAAATGAACAGCTTTTTCTAAGTGAGAACTTAAGTTAGTGTCATTTCTTGTAATTAAAACCAGATATATTCTAAATATTCTGCTTTGCTACCTTCCAGTGAGGAGAGAACTCAAGAGGAAAAAAGGATGTAAAAGGCAAGTGGTTTTGGAGCAATGGAATGATCCCTGAGCGATCATTCCACCCAGCATGACTTTAAAACTACCTGCAGTTTTCTATAAAGCTATTTTTTCAGCTGTACTACTGGAATCTTGGGGCTTTCACTCTTTAGCTATGCCTACCATGATTTGAATCACAGTGTAAATGTCTAATTATATCAACTAATGTCACACATTCAGACTGCAGATCTCTCACTAGTCACCTAAATCTCCCTTCAGAGTCAGCAGGAAAAAAGTAGGACTTACAGGCACATTTTATCTGCCTTATCATAAATTTGTGCTGCAACATCAGTTAAACAGCATCCCAGAAGCTCATACTGAATGATTAGCTGAGAAATGGAGTTCTAAAACACAGCAAGCAAGATGAATCTCGCTCTTTCTAAAATACACATATTGAAACACTGGCTGTACGTGGTATCCACACTCCCCAGATACCATGGACTCAGGATAAAATGAAAGCCACTCTGTCTGTGATAAAGACAGAACTCAGAACAGCTGTGGTCTAAGCCATTTATTTTATACATATTTTAGTATAGAGCTGCACATGCTAGAAGCAATTCTCACAGAATTTTTAAAAAATAGTTCCAGAATGAATGCAAGGACTGAAATTATTTAGGGAGTCCTTTTATTATCATAAGCTATCATCATGAGAATACAACTGGAATTAGTTTCTGTGAATCAGCAAATGCAAAGCAATGAATGTAGCTCTGCATGGACTTCTTTTTGTATTATGCCTTTTATAATTTTTGTTTACCACTTGGCATCCTGAAATATCATAAAAAATCAACAGCCTTCACCATTCACTGTGTAGGGCTCTGAAATGCTGCTAAACACTATGATGAGCAAGACTGAATACTGCCCAATTAACTTCATTTATAGAAACATTCTGTCCTTGAAAGTCCATTACCTACAGAGTATGGTTTTGATATTTTCCTTCTTTTGCACATGGATTGCAAAGGGATGGACATTTTTCTGTATTTGTAGCTGTGAAGTTAAATTATTTTAACGTCCCTTCATTAGTTGAACATAAACAACAATGCTAAAATCCGTGGGGTGACAGACAAGCATATAAGTGACAACTTTCCTCTGCTATTAACAGTTAATTAACAGTTAATTGATTCTAAGATGAATAATAAAATGACACTAAATAATATAGTCAGTTAATATTCTAAGAACTATATATAACTAATAATTGTCCCTTTTCATAGCATACAATATGTATGTCATGAGAACTCTCTTGTTGGTTTCTTTTTCTGAATTCAATACAAAACAAAATAATCACAGTTATCACTGTGAAATCAGCATAATCAACTACATACTTTTGTAGATAAAAGAGATTAAGTGCATATATCTCCATTATCTGTTGGGCCAGGAAAGCCAAATTTTCTGGTATCATATGTTTTTATTTTTGAATTTGCTTTAGGCAATTTATTTTCCCAAGTTAATTTCTTGTAATGTCCAATGAAGCTCAGAAAGTCATGGGTTTGTGAACACAGTGACTACCCAAGTCGCCTGTGGTACATTTAACTGAATAAAATCCCACAACATAATAAAAAAGATAGCTATCCTTAAAATGATACTCCTTGAATTTCAAAAATCTTATTGCCTTTTATTAAATGAACTTGATTAAGATATAATGCTTTACATAGACACAAAATATGACATACATCTGAGTAGAATATGACATCTGAAACAAAAAAAATATATTAAGCATCACAGTTTTTATTAGTTTTGGAAACACAATTTTCTAATACAATAAACCTAAGAGCTCAGCCATCACAAAAAGCCATGTTCTTGTGAGATACTGTAGTACTGTTGTAGAGCAGTATATCTCCATAAGCAAAGTGCTCCAGGCATGTAATTCCTCTGAGATCAGTAATAAAGTCGTTGTTTATGTCAGTTGAGGAGTTGATCTAATATATGAAAGTCATAAATGAAAATATTTAATTATCTTCTCATAAGTTGTCTAGTTATCTGCGGCCTCAAATCGTTTTTTTAAAAAAACCCAACAATTTTATTCCTTGCATTTCATGAGATGAATGCTTTGAGTTTTTTTAGAAAGAATACTTGTGGGGGAGCATAATGCATCCATCATACAGGACTATGCTCTTTTTAAATTTCCTAAAATCAGCAGCTCCTTAGTTCCAAAGAACCTATAGACCAGCCGTGCTTCTGATAACAACCCAAATATATTTATATGAACATTTCTCCAGATTTCCTGTTGATCTATGAGATCAATAGGGTTTTTAAAGATTTTTAAGGAAAATAACTTGGAAAAAATTCTGAGTATGGGCATTTTCTTCACCATAAAGTATTTGCTGATTAATCAGAAGAAATTTAGGGAAAAACCCTCAGGTTTTATCTTGACATTAAATTATTAAAGAATAAATTATTTAGATTTTGCATACATTAAAAAAACCCAAACCTAGGAACTTACATTTCAGTGTTCTGAACTGATTACTAAAACTCTTGATAATATCTTGGATCCTGGAAGTTTTCCCATATCTGCTTTACATTTGGGTGTCATGCTAATCAACAAAATTGTATTTGTTGTAAAATGTAATGTCTTCTCTAACTTCCATCATTATTCTGTTGCTTTTGCACGATTGTCCCAAATGGAAACGAAAAGGAAAAGGAAAGGGAAAGAGAAAGGGAAAGGGAAAGGGGAAAACAAAATAAACTCTGGATCTATCCAGTCAGGTACAGTCATATCTCATAGGCGATTGAGCTAAATTCTAAGAAAATTCCTCTTTGATCTCCTCTCTTGTGCTTGTTACCCTGCCTAAAATTTTCATAGCTAAGAACAAATACAGGTTATGTCTGATCAAAAAATATGGGCCATGAGTTCACATGATCAGAAACAACTTGGGTGGACTTATTTGGCACTTGGTTGGGAAAAGAGAAAATACTTGCTTTTCCCATATTTTTTTATTCAGTTATTTAGAACTTTTAACAGCTATAAAGTGTGTTTAACACAATCAACTACAGCTTTGCAATTTAGCAATTAAATTATTGTACCGCCCTTCCACATGTGAAAATGTGATTTTAACATCCTCTGAGATAAAACATGAAAATGAATCAATTAATATTTTAGGTCCCAGTGCAAAATTTTTTTGTTTTTTTTTTTTTTAACTAGGAGCTTTATGAAGTGAAGACTTAGGAACAAAACACAATTCTATTATCTCTGTACAGGTAACATAAAGTGCCAGCTTAGAGCAGACATGGCAGATTCATAAAACCTTCACAGTTTGTCTCATGTCATTTACTCTACAGAAGCCTGGACCATTGTTTCAGCAGCTCCTAATAGTGTAACTTTCCTGGTCTGCAGTTTAAAAAGGACAACTTAAAAAGAACATATGTTTCTTTTAATTCTGTCAGGACTTTAAACCAACCACAGGGACTTTGCTCTTGGTACAGAGACCAAGCACAGAACACTTCAGCTGCAAAGGGAGATGTGTCAAAAAGTTGTGAGAACACCAGGATATCATGGAAATTGTTCTATGACCTTCACAACAGTGGAGACAAGTAACAGCTACTGCAATTAAGAAGTCCAGTGGAAGCAAAGTGTCAGAAGTCAAACTGTGTATCCCTTTGATCTCTGTAAAGTCCTGATGCAGAGATAATAAGAATGTAGACCAAATTCTATCACTGTGATGTTAAGTTACAGGAGAAATTCACAGTATACATACTTGCAAGGTAATAAAGATTTGTGTCACACTGCCAACATCAGCTCTGACTTTAAGGTAACTATTTGGTCCATTATCTTCTGCATGATGCATTTTGAAAATGCTGTTTTCATGAAAAATTGTACAGTGATAAATCTCTGCACACCAAAATCACATCTCTGGGTTTCTTTTAGTTGTACTCTAAATAAATATTAAGGGCATAATATTTCTTTTAAAATATGCAAATTATGCTTTGTTAAAAATTGTGAAGTAGAAAAACTCTGACAAGTCAGAAGAACATAAAAAACAGTATGGAAGTGATGCAAATTCCAATCAACTGTTTCAGCATCTACCCAGGAAATTATTTTTACTTATTCTGATAATTATGGGCTTCTTAATTGCTAAGAGGTTTAACTTTCCCCCCCCAATTCTATTCAGACTGAATCCCGGAATCACTTTATCTCATGTTTTTTTCTTTAATCAAATTTTTGATGTTTTCTCTGGTCCAATTCTTGGAATTTTTTATCACATGCAATCAAATCTATCCAGAAGCATTAATTATATTTATTATCCACATGAAAAATGGAAAGTTAGGATCTCTCTAAACCACTTAGTTGGGAGGACTGCTCAGTTATGTACCAAAATTAATATCTCTACTGCTATCTCAACCTAACCCTGAGATCCCACAGCTAAGGCTCTGTGCAGGTAGTGCCTGAATTGTAGTTGTAGAGCTGCCAGGGATGATTTTGGATGTGCTGAGTACGTGTACCTTCAGGCACACACCTCAACAATTCTAGAAAATGTGATCTTGCACTGGCATTCACAAATACTTTAAAACTTGTATTTGCAAATACTTCTCAAATAGCGGAGAGTTTTGGTCTGAAAAATAGATTTTTCACCAGTTCCGATCCTGAATATTTTCCTAAATTTAATGGCGGGGGGATGGGGAGGGGAATCCATCTAAACTTTTTGGAAATGGCATAAATCCTGCTGCTGCACTGGATTGCCCTGTTGGACTCCGTGTGTTTTCCCTGTGTCCCGGTAGATGGCAGCCTCAAGAGGCTCTGCTTTGGAATGATCATCCTTCCAGGCTCAGAAGGGAGTTTCACTATTACATAAAATATCGTTCAAATACCCAAATGTAAACGATTTTTTAAGACATCCACTTAAGCTGAATAAATTCATGAATACTCAGCCTCAGGTTACTGTCAATTATTTAACAGAGTAACTTCCCAAGACAATTTATTACATCTGGTGGATTTCTGGCATGTGTCCACTTCACAAATCCTGTGCTAAAGACACAGTCTGTACTATATCTCAAACAACATAGTCAGTCTTACCCTTAAATAACTAAATGTACTTTCAGCACTTCATTAAGTGCTTTCAATTGTGTGTAGACAGATTGGCCTTAAATGACACTGAAAGAATAAAAACTGTGACTACTCTCTTAGCTGGAAAAAAACAAATAGCAAAACTTTTTTTTCCCCCTATTCCTTTATCAATTTTTAAAATTTAGTTGATGTAGGAATTTTAAAATTCCTATATCAACTAATTCAGGATAAACATTCTTGAAAATAAAGCACATTCTGAACTCTAAAAAAAAAAAAAAAAAAGGATTAAAGGACCCTTAAAAAAAAGGATCTTACAAAGACTGTGCATCTGGAAAGGTGTTGTGTTATTTCAGAGCTCCTGTGCTCCCACTCCCAGCCTGCAACAAGTATATGATAAACAGGTTTTAAACTGAGGATTTTGTAAGTTGTGACTGTGCCAAACTCCCATTACTGCTAATGGAAGCTACCTACACACTCTCTGGATATTTTTTGATGTTTTTTTAAATTTCCTTGAAGAGTACATTATCTAAAGCACTTAACACTGTGGAAGCTAATAGAAAGCACAATTTAAACAGAGAAGCACTAGTGATGTGTAAAGCAGATCTCAGTTTGTCTGCTTGACATGATTCTGTTATTCCACCATCTTTTCTCAATTTTTTTCTGTGACACTGAATGTATAAATGCTGAAAAAAAAAATTACCACGAGAAACAGCTTATTTCTCAGTTTGGAAAAGTACTAAGATTTATTGCCATGGATGTTTCCTGTTGCCTATTTTAAAGTTGTTAAACTCCACTGACAGCAGAAATTTTTAGCATTATCAGTAAAAGAGGAGCCTGACCCGGTTTGTTTAAGCAGAAAAGCCTTGTCCTAGCAGCCTCAGCCAAGGGGCTCTATTCACATGGGGAATCTCCCCTTAGTTATACAGGGCACTACCTAAAAATTTTCATACACCTTGTGCTATACTTTCTTCAGCTAAGCTGCATGCCTAGGAGTAGACCAAACCCCCATGTTGGTAACACTGACAGGTTTTACTTGATCTTTTTATTTTATCCTGGGGAAAACAATTTTGCCTGCCTATGTGCCTCTAGACATACAAGCAGAAGAGACAAACTAATACATCACCTACAGGTAGCTATGCCTTCAAGACAAGACTTTTTTACCGGATCTTTTAGGTTAATACACTTATTTAACATGTTTGTATGTGTCCCTTGTTCTAGTGCACAATTGTGTCTCTGTACTTCTCATTTTCTGCAGGCACGTAGGAGTCAGCAGTGCCTCCTCCCGAGCCCTTGCATGGCTCAGCAGAGGTGGTAGTCTCTTACTGTGTGGCATCGTTCTATGTAAATCTTTATAAAACCACCACACAAGCTGGGCTGACAGGATTATTTCCCCCTCAAAGAACCATGCATCTCTCTTTAAAGAAGCATGATGTGGGATCTGTAAATGAGTGGAAGAAAAAGAGGCACAGAGAGAAAAGATTGTTCATTTAGAGGAATTGGACATGCAAGAACATGATTTGGTTCAAAGTGCAATAATTAAGAATGTATTGTGTAGTATAAACTACTTTCAAGTCGCATTGATGAAAAGTGTTCCTTTGTATCTTAACCCAAATGTAAGTAGATAGTGTCAAAATATGCAAAGCTATTTACAAAGATAACTTTCCAGATGAGCTGTTGCTGCTGCTGGTAATGAACCAGTGTCAGGCTGTTCCCAACAACAACACCAAACCAAACCAAACCAAAGGACACTTATTTCAGGTATGTCTTTAATATAACTCTGTTTATTTTTAAAGGAAGATTACAGATTCTCCTTTCTTAAAGTGAATAAACAAGAGGAGGCTACTTCTTATTCATAAATCCAAGTCTGGTTTTTGGTTAGCTCTGAGCCTAAAAGGAGCTTTCCTTATCTCCCACTTGGCTTCCTCCTGAAGCAATGCTCCACTGCTTCCCTCACTGTAGGGCTGTTTTCAGACCGGTGTAAATATACTTGATTACTTATGACTGGGCACAAGTGTCCTAACACTTCAGGCACGAATTTAAAAAGGCTCTTACCTGCACCTTCAAACAGCTTGAATAACACAGAAATTTAAAAATTATTCTCTGCATGAGCCTGGCAGCAATATCGTTTAACATCACGATTTCAGGTCAGAAGGAGTTTGTTATATTATTTAGCTCTCACTTAGTGTCTTCATCTTTTATGCAGAATTAGTCACTTTCTAAGGTGATGTGTTTGTTGCCTAAACTGGGCACTATCTGGGGGACACATTACCTATCCTGTTCTTATTTTCCTCAGATTTTTTTTAAAATATGCTGCTGTGATGGGTTTGGCTCCATCCTACTCTCAAGTCCATGTACTGGCACAGAAGCCACTGGCCTTTAACTCTGGGCACGTGAGCAGACTTCAGGATATTTCCCTTAAAAACATAGGCACGAAAGTTTATGCCTTCTGAGGAAAGATGATTCTCCATGAAATAATCTGAGCTGTAGACTGGAGTAGATTGAGACATGGATCATCAAGGGGGAAAAGGTAAATTACTGCTATCAGAGTTGAAACAAACAAAACAATAATAATAATAATAATAATAATAATAATAATAATAATAATAATAATAATAATAATAATAATAATAGTAATAGTTATTACTTGCATAATTGACTATAGCATACAGTCATTTACTTTTCAGGGCCTATTGTATTTTTCTATAGTTTTAGCAATGCACAGCCTTGCTTAGAGAGTTAAACTATTTCCTTGCCAGTGTTTTAGCCCTAATCCTCTATTTTGATATTGGTTTTGATTCAACATCAAAGGATCTGAAAATATTTGAGTCTTCAGACAACCTTGTAGGTCACTTAACTCAAATATAAACTACCTCCCTTCTAAATATTAAAACTCCTGTAATGGTAGGGGGTAGGGGAGATGACCAGAAAAATATTTACAACAAATAATTCTTTAGAAATGAAATTTTTAAAATTAATATAAAAATTAGTCTGAAATATTTTGTTAAGAATACCTAAGTTAGGAATGAGAGAACACCAGACATATTTAATTTTTTTATATTCACCTCCACATGTTCAGATCTCCTCTTCGGCATATCCACGAAAGCCACTTTCATGACCTTGTTTCAGACTTTAGTTCCTCTTGTTCTATTGCTGTACAGTTGAGAACTATGGAAAATGAATTAGAAGACAGGATGGAAATTTCTTTGTGTTTAAAAGTGGCAGTTTGACAGTGAAATAAAAAAGAAGCAGATAATTAGCAAGCAATGAAGAAAGAGATGGTAATCATCAAGTTTTTAAGCACTTGAGTTTTGCTGTGATGCATGTATCCCACATGTGATGCTATATTGATTCCATTCTCACTTTCATAATCTACCTACAGGCAATTTCCTGGGACACCCTTGGCTTCAGAAGTTTTGCAAAGGAAAGTTCTCCATCCTGTTAGTGATGCCACCTAAAATGCCTTTGCTATATCAAGTGACAAGAGCATTTCTTTACTGGAAGATGAATTCATAGCAATAAACAAGTTTAGTTGTATGACCACAGCTGATGTTTGTAAATTATCTCTCACACTATTCTTTTAGGAAAATCTGACAGAAGATGACCACAACTTTTATCCTTCAAAGCTTTATCTTTAAATTCTGACAACTTAAAATAGCTAATAGATTACTATGAGGGTCAAGGAAACCCTCTACATTAAGGTATCAACCTGTTTTTCAAATACCATTTTCCTGATGGAGTTCCTCTGAAATTCACATCTTTTTGACTGTTGTGGTCTGAAAGTTCTCATCTAATTTTATTTTTACTCCATATTTTTACTTACAATATATTTTTCCTCTCTTTCATAACCTAGAACTGTTGTTGGAGGACAAGCAAGTTCACAGAAAATGGGACAAAGCCAGTCAGATTAAAAGATACAAATAGTTATTTAGTAGAATGTCTAGCAGTCAATACTGAATCCATAATAAGCATAGCATTCAAGTCACTAAAGATTGTTGCATCAGCACAGAAAATTTTGGGATATAAACATACCATCATTTAATCAAACTGTCAATGATGAAAAATTAAATCCTTTCCTTATGTGGGAACTGGAATTGCCCTATGGATAAAAATGTGATTAAGACTATCCCCGAATGTCTCTTGCCATGGCAATTATTTATTCTATCTATGCACCATTATATGATAGACAAAGAAAGATTTATTTTTCTTTCCATAAAATAAGAGAATGAATACCTTAAAATCCCATATGATACTGGGAATCAGGGCTACTTCTCTACTTTAACTTGAAAGTAAGGGAAATAACTTTTACACACAGTAAAAGTATCCAAAGTATCTTGTGTGAATGAGGTCTTTAAGTTGCTGTCATCAGGCTATAATGATGACATGTATAAGTTTTTATATATATATATATATATATATATATATATATATATATGTAATATGCCTCTCCATAAATAAGAGGATGTACACAGATGACACAAAGTAGTCAGAAAAGTCCAGCATCATATGCTGGTTTCTCAGTATTTTTACAATGTACTCATTGAGCATGTTTTTAATAAATTCAGCTACTTTTCATGACCTGAGACCTGTAATTTATAGTATTTTCATGTGCTGTTGAAAAACAACCTTTAATTTAGTTGCTGTAACTGTTGGATGCTATATTCATCTAGAATGCCCATTATCCAAGCTGTATTGGTTAATTTTATATAGATAAACTAACGATGCTGTTTCTTCTTTTCCATTAGCTAAATATATAGGATGTATGCATTACTGACTATTTAAAGAAATGAGCAGTGCAGGACAAGTTTGTGCAGTCTTGCTTCATTGTATGAACACTTAATAAACTACACAGTTCTTAAAAGCTGCTAGCTAGTTAATTGTGAAGAGTCCACTCTTGAGTCTAGTACAAGAAACTGTTCTCTTAATTTGTTGTGAATGCTTTGTTCTATGTCTCATTGAGGACTTGTCAACAGAAGGGAAAAAATTTAAAATAATTTCTACATTTTGCTTGTTAATTTTGTTTTTTTTTTCTTTTGGCAATCTAATAGAGAAACCCTTCTTTTTTTTAATAAATTCTGAGATTTACAGAAAAATATTTCAACTGAACGAAAAATAAAAGTGCTTGTTCAAAGAATGTCTGTACACAGCTTTTTTGTTTATTTTAATAGGAGGAAGTCGTGATTTCTTTTTGTTTAATATATCTGTAGAAAATTCTTATTTATTCACCATTGTCTAATTCTGATGCAGCATAGGATGCAATAGGAATGCAGTATTGGATATCACTCACAGTCCCTATAATTGTTGTTAACTAGCTTATTTATGAAAAGCAAACAAAAAACAAACAAAAAACCACCCCTTTAAACTCCTTTCACCATTTTTTAAAAAATAAATTGGATTTATGATATTCTTCTACCTTTCAAGACTTTGAAATATAATTTACTTTTGTTTGTCTATAGGACATATATATGTAGATGACTAGCCTGTAAATGATATAATGTATTCATTTACTCCAGAGTAATCAATTGTCTGCATATATACACCAGCAGTGGATTGGAGCATTACAGTAGTAAACTAAAATTTTCATAAAACAGGAAAAGAGAATCATGATTCTTTAATATCCATGCAGCATTCTTTGAGAATGTCTCTGGAAAGTCTCTTCTGTGAGTCCAGGTAATTGTCCATGCCTCAGTTCCTTCAGCATTAAAAATCAAACAATATTTGCTGCCCTGCTATGCTCAGCAGCAAGTTAAAAAGCCCAGATTCACATTTTCATCTCAACTACTGTATTAAATTCTTATTCCATGCCTAAATATCTATTCAGAGTTAGTAGGAGTTTTGCTTCTGATCCAATGAGATGTTAGTTGTGTGTAATTTAGTTGAACTGAAACCCCCGGCTCTCCTGGAGACAACGGCCAGCAGTAATCAGATCCGGTGGTAACAAGGATCTTCTGGCTGTGATTGACATGCCTCTCACCACATCCTTTAATGTTTACAGCTTATAAAATTATTTGGTTTTGAGGGTTCAGTTATGAAATCAAAGCAACAGTCGTCCTTTGTATTTACTTGGTTTAATTGGAGGAGCTAGCTAAGCTAGTTAGAGACCCAGCTAAGGCTGAGTGAGACTTGTTAACATATTCAAGATTAAAAGGGTCACAAGGCTTATGAATATGTAAACATACCTAAATATATAAGTATATGTCGTTCAAAAACAATAGGATGATCATTGTGGTGCCAATGGAGAGAACATGCTCCACAAGACCAATGAAGTGTACTTAGCTTTAATTTATTAAAGGCAATAGAGAACCAATTATTGTTTTTTTTCAACTAGTTCTAGTTACAACAATTAGGCATGGGGACAGGGAGGAAAGAGATAAAGGTCTCCAAGGACAGGAAGGGGAGTACACTCAGATCTTATGACAAGTAAACATGTCAAAAACTAAGAGTCAACTGTAGAAAAAAAAATATGAAGCTCTAATTCTATAATGAATAGGAACTTTTCAGCTATTGAAAATTGATGAAAAACAATACCAAATTGGAAATGAGCTTATTTATTCCATTGTAGTCCATAAACATAACAGCTAAAAGTTTCCATAGAGACATTAACTCATAAATGCACAAACTATTCAGCAAAGTACACAGTAGTCCAGTCAACAGTTGCAAATGCTTCAGATACATAACACTGGCAAACTACTATTTCTATGGAAACCTTAATTTGCATTCTCTGCTTAATTTTATTTTAGGTTTACAATGCAAATAGCCTACAATATAATTTTGTATTGCACTTTCTCTCCACCACCCCCCATTTAACTTAAAAGGAAAACAAAAACTGTACTTAAAGGTGGTTTACCACAGCAAAGTATTCAAGTACTTTTCTTTGATGTCAGCTCACAAAATATTTGGGTTTTTCTTCTTTATTACTTCAAGTCTGCCTCTTAAAATGCATGTATTTCTCCCACTTAAAACCAAAAATATTTAGAATAAATATTCTGATAAATTACAGATAATGTGCAGTAGCTCCATCAATACATGGCAAACCCAAATGTTCAAACTAGAGACGTTTCCACTGTGAGTAGCTTGCAGAGTTAGACCCTGATGCTCCCAGGAATTTTTTTTTTTTTTTTTTGGTGTGTGTGTGTGTAGTGTACAGGTTGCCTCTCCATGCACTGGAAGTTCAGCTTCTCCAATACAGATTTACCAGCCAGGAAGAGAAGCCTCTGTGTACTGCATACACAGTACTCTACATTCAATGAATGCCATCTGTAACACCAAGATATCTTGGATATGATTTTATATTCAACACTATTTCCATCTGGGAGTTCTCACAGGACACATTCTAGCTTTGCCTATGCCAAGCACTGTTACATACAAGCAAATCAAAATCTATCAAATTATGTCAATGCAGAGACAAACCTCAGCACCAATTCCTGACTCCTATTTCATTAATTAGGACACATTCCTTACGCCTGCTAAAATCTGAGCATAACTTAAGATGGTAAAACTTAGCCACCTAAATTGCTATATGTATCATGTCATTTATGAAAAAAATAAGGAAATAAAAACAGTTGTCTCTGGTCCATGTTCCCAGCACTTCTAGTTTTGGCCTCAGGATAAACAAAGGTTTATTTGGTGTCTCCGGCTTGGTCAGTGCACTGGTTTCATTCCTTCAATGTTAAATAATTGTTAATTAATGAAGAACAAACAAATCTAAAACCATTAGAGAGTACCTAAGTAAAATAATGAAATAAAATCTAAAAGCCTTCTTGAAGTCTTATTACCCTGAAAAGAAAAGGCTTGTCTTTTCTGTTAAATCTGAAATACCATAACTGTGAAACTCCCATTTTACTCTGACATTTAGTTTTCCTAGACCAAGAAATCTACAATTTGTGAAAGAGAAATGAGAGTATTTTTCAGCCCTTCTGTTTTCTTTATTCTCATTGAAATTCACAACGGTGGAAGTATTCAGTTCCACCTAACTGCCTGCTATTTCTTCTAATCACTTCACAAGTTTCCTTAGCCCGGAATATCACAAACAGGAAATGCCTTGCCACTCTCTACTAAATGTGTTTTGGTATCTGGAGGCAATGATGTTGGCAGATAATACATCAGTGCAGATGGCAGTTGGTGTTCAATGCAAACCACAGGTCAATGTGCCACACTGTTAGTAGCCATAATAAATTATTAAGAGGAACTACCTATGACACTTTCAGGATGTATGTTAGCCCTACATGGAATGTTTTTATCACAATTCATAAATATCTTCTTAATTACATGCAAAGTGACACAATCGTGCAATAATCTATAGCTGTTCAGGATTTAACTGGAAATTATTGAAGGAACAGAAAAGAAAAGCCTTTCTGTTTTTCTGCCACTTTAACCTTTCAGGCTGAGGTGCTTGACTCGGGCAATTCATTTTAACTGCTAAAATGAGTTCTTGACCTATGTGTGAAATGTACAACCTATCTCTTAATTTCTGCAGGGAAACTAATTCAATGTAAATTGATAAGAACAATTCTGGTAATTCATACAAAAAAAAATGGGTATGAGTTCTTCCAAGGTTTTCATTCCATTTCTTTTAGAATCAAAATGCTTTTTTTAGTACCAGGAAAAAGACATTCCTAGGTCTTATATTGTAAGACATGTTGTTGTTATAAAATAATTGCTTTCTTTGAGCAATAGCAAACAGTAGGTTCCTAGACTCGATTTTACCATTAATGCAATGCAAAACAGCTGCTGTTCACCTAAATGAAAGGGTTTTCCAGAGACATATGCTTGTGCAGTCTATACAGCATTTGGTCTGTATGATCTCATGTGTGTATTGTAATTCAGTCTAGGTGGATTACCTTTGATGTGAGGGACATCCTGAATCTAATTGACTCAAGGGAACAATAGCCCTGTAACCTCTTCAATAGATTTTATCATCAGCTCAATATTGACTAAATATTTTTTGTAGCCATTCTTAATGTTTAGAGAAGTTTCATCAGTTTGGATTAGCTAAAAAAACTTCAGTTGTACTACTTAAATGGTTGCTCATTATTACAGACGTTTTTACTTCAGTTATATTCTGAGATACAGTCTCTCCTCACAGAGCAAGTAATCCACTTACAACCAGCCTGGTGACCATCCTTTAGGTTTGCCCCAGCCTGATGTCTTTCTTGCTTTGGGTGAGGAACTGTATGCAGTAGTCTGTATGTGGCCTGAAAAAATGGAAGACTAAAGGGAATATTCAGTGTCCTGGCTACAGTCTCTCCTCACATCTGTTTAGACATCTATCAATGCCAGGCTTCTCTGATTTTCCCAGAGACCAAAGGAAGGAAAGTCCTTTTGCTCAGAGGAGCACCTTCTAGCTTTCCAGATACTGTCCTTTTTCCTCTTTTAGAAGATATGTGCAGTAGTTACCTTCTCCCTTCCTCGGACAATTTTCCCAATCTCCACAGCCTTCCAAATATCATTACTCAATGATATATGAATATAAAATATCCTAGATGTTACAGAGCAACAAAACTCCCATGAAATCATGTCTGGCTGACAGATGGGTGCCTCCAGATCCTACAGGAGGGAATCTCTGATCTCTATCATCCCTCACTTCCTTCTGGAGCTCATGCTCACAGAGTACTTTGAAAACATTAATCAGCACATCAAAATGCCCGAGTGTATACATATACATATACATATACATATACATATACATATACATATACATATACATATACATATACATATACATATACATATACATATACATATACATCATATATATACATCATATATATATACATATACATTTTTTAAAAAATCCTTAAGCCATGGCTTATATGTGTTGTTTTTGAAAATTATTTTCAAAATCATGTTGATCTACACTAACAATGAGAAAACAAGTTGGATCAAAGCCAGGAACCTTCTCAAATTCAGCTCTGTGTGTGCAAGTCTCTTTTCCACTTGAGTAAAATGGATAGCAATTACTTCACAGAAATGACACATATTTTTTGTTGAAAAGTTTTAACTAATTTTCACTTCAGCGATTTCACAATAAAAAAGGAAAAAAATCTCATATCCCTGTTCTTTTCCAATGCCTGTGTGCTGGGACTAGTGTTTTTGCATGTGTTTCAGTTTCAAGTCATATTGAGCCCACAATAACAAGCTTTTCAGATTTCTCTCCTGTCAGATTACTGATACCTTTTAATAAAATCCTGTCAGACTCATGACTTCAGGGTACCACAAAGTTTTACTTTTCATTCTCCACAGCTGGTGTTGAACAGCTTGACTTCAAAGGTCTGTAGAATCAGCTGGAATTTTCTTTTGGTGAACATGGTATCAATCAAATATTTATCTGCATGGGTTGTCCTGATAAGATCTGTGACACAATTCATCCACAAATACTGATATAGAATGAAAGGTATCTATTTGATTGTGTGCATTGTACTAATTCACATTTTACGAAAGCATAATCTAATGGAAATGTTGGCTATTAACTACTTGGTTTTAATTTTTTCCCTCTTTCACTCTTTTTTTTGTTATTGTTCTAGCATCTCTCCATAATTATAAAATTTCTTAATAAACACAAATCTGTTTCTCCCTGCTTAATCAATACATATTCTCATGCTAAATAAACTTTTCTAAATTTCTAGGATTCTTCTTTATTTAAATTGTAGTGTTTTCAAAATATCCATTTCATTTATTGCTCTGTCTCAAAAATAGCATGACACATATATTTAAATTGGAAGCAAAGTGAATGTTCCAAAGAGAAACTAATCTTCTTGGCACCATAACGAAGCAATCACACTAGGAAACAAACCAAAAAAAAGAAGGGAAAAAAACCCCAAACAAAATAAAATATTTGAAAAAACCCTTTATTAATTTCAGAACATTGAAGATACAGCATATATTATATTTCTTCTTGGTGGCTGTCTCAAAAATATTAAAACCACATATAACCAAAAATTGACAGATTAAGAAGTGTTCTGTAAACCACCAACCCTCTGATATTTACAATTTGTGCCTTCTTAGCTTTCTCAAAACACATGGATACATATCATCTGGAACATCTTATAATCAATATATAGTAAGTTAAATTATGTTTTTCCAGATTAAGATTGTCATATCACTCCTGCGATTTCTAGAGGCAGCCATAGTTCTAATGTTACATTATAACACATAACTGCAGAGTTTATCTAGTCCAGTTGCTTATTATGTTTCTTCATTTCATTCTATGTAATGCTCTTCAGGTTGAAACTACAGTTTTCAGACTTATTACATTTTTACAGATATCACTGTAAATATCATTGTAAATTATATCACAAAATAAGAGAAAGGTTCAGAAAGGAAATATGTTTAAGTATTACCTAAATGATTCTATATTCCATTACACAAACAGTTTATCATCTAAATAGTAAATTGCACAAGCTAAGTAATGGACTTCCAATTTTAAAACTTTCCCATTCATCTTCATAACTGTCATAGCTACTGCTAATTATTTGTTGCATGCACAAAGTTTATTCAGATGCTTATATGGACTCTAAATTGATTCTGCATACAGCATAAATAGCATGCTTCTTAGACATTTTCCTGGAAATCATTATTACTTCTTTGCATCTTTATTATGCTGAACCTATAAATTTGGCCAAAATCTGCCCTTAGTTTAATTTTCTTCAGATCTGACATACAGATTTGAAAAGGATAATAACAGAAAAGCTAGAAATCTTCCAGAACTGTATGGAATAAGACTGAGCCTTGCCTTCAGTGATTTCAGTCTTTTGTGACTCACAGAGACAAAAGGCCTGCATAATGACTACAGCTAGTGGCTGATGGAAGTCCCAAACACATTGTGTTCTCCAGCAGACATAAACCATGTTCTGTGTTCCTACGTGCTCTAAGGATAATAAGGACAATAGGGACTGCTTATGTAGGTTAATGTTAGAATTTGCAGTTTCTTAGCTCTCTCTCTCACATTGCATTAACCCTAACAGCATATTCCCCTCGTTTACAGGACTACTTTTCCTGTTCATTATTGTAGCATTCAGCTTGAAAATATGGAGTGTTTGGGTTTGTTTGCATACACTCTAAAACTCTAAATTCTGTCAATGGGCTTCGGATTGCATCTTTTTCTCCCCATTCCAACTAAATTTGGTGTCTTACACAGTACCCTGATTTTCTGAAATATCCCTGTTCAATCAGTAAAAGAAAGATACAATGTCAGAAAAAGAGTGCATTTTTAACTGAGGGGGTTTTGTTCCCTAGTTCACGAGATGGGATTAAACAAATAAATAGAAGAACTTGTGCTGAAGAGCCTTTTCAATTTGCTTCAGTTTAGCTAAAGTGGCAGATGGCAGCTATCTCTGTTCTTCTCCCAGTCCTGCTCTCTGTATGTCTTCTCTCTGCTGTTCAAAGGAACTCCACACTCTATACAAATTTCAGAAAAAGGAATATTAAGGTGGTAGCTGAAAGAAGTGCTTTCATGAAAAGCAGGAAGCTGCTTTGTGAAGAAAAAACAAGCTCGCTGTTGACGGAACAGGACGGGGCAGGGGGCAGAGCAGCACGGGTTTGAGTGGCAACAGAATGCACCAGAATTTGAGTATCACCCTAAAGCACTTACTAATCTTTGACTAAGCCTAAATTACAATAATACTGAAACGAAAATGGAGGCAAATATTTCTGAGTCTGTTACTACACTAAGAACAATTTCTCACCTCACATGGTATTTTGTTGAACAGGAAATTCAGTTTGTGCATTTCCCAGGACCAATTGTATATTAATATTTTTGAATGCTCTTTTTATTTAAAAAAATAATCATGTTATTCACAGTCCCATGTGATTCTTTAGTTCACTAAAATTAGCATAATAGATCCAAATTAATGGCATACATTCTGGTATGAATATCTAGTGTCTTGACATACTAATTTCTCAGAATTAAAGTAAAAGCAGATAATTCTCTAGCCATTTTTTTTATTTTTTTTTAATTTTTAAAGTACTTTTTGCATGGATAACTATATACATTTTTAATTAGTAACTTCCACATTTTAATTTCTAGCGAATTTATCCACTGTTAAATAATTAAAGACACTATTTCCTACTGTCACTTCACTTACTTACAGTTTACTTCTGGCATATCTAAGGTTTGAATATCATTCAGATTCCACTTTGCTGGCTGCTTTGTGTATGCAATAATAAGACATCCTGAACTACCAGACATCCCCTAAACACAGAAAAAAGCTAAGAGGAGAATGGTAATTTATTATTTTTAGATTAAAAAATGAAATGCCTAAATGCTTATGCAAAATGAATCTGAGAAAGGTTATGATTTGTAATTATTTTGAATTTTTATAATTTAGAAACAATAATGCTTCAAATGGGATTTTTTCCCTTCCATGTTCCCTTTCACTTAAAAAAAATTAAACTGCAGAACAGAATCAAACCACTTATTTACTCTCTTCCTTTTTCCTCACTGAAAATTAAGTTTAATGCTCAAAGAGAAAGAAAGAATAAGAATGAGAAGTGGAAGGTAAAAGTGGGATCCAAGAGGAATTTTTAAAATCAGTTTTCCAGAAAAGAGGAAGGTAAAAGCCTGGGAAGAGCATTTAAAATCTTCATTTTTACTCTAATTGCTTTTTTCCACAAATATAGCTTCTTCTCTAAGATAAACAACCATGCATGAGAAACAGGGAATCCGTAGAAAGACAAACCCTGAATCCTAAAGAGAAGTTAAGATTTTGAAAAGAAGTACATATCTCTGTTTCAAAAACGTTTTTTTTCTTTTTCTATTTAAAGCAAAAACTAATTCAAGGTCAAAGTGTTGACTAGAATATTTTAGTGGGATTTAGCTTTCTCACTAAGTTTATACACCTACACTCCTCCAATACCATTTATCTTTGCAGCTGGTCAGGTGATATGTACCTGAAGGAACACATAGAACTGCTTCACCACCCATCAGTTGGAAGAGTCAGAGGGGAAAAAAAGAAACAACGCCAAACAAAGCAGGTTTATATGTCCCTTAATGTGCTTTTCTTCACATGATATGTCCTAATCGTATGAAGAGAGGGATCAAATAAACAAATTCTGAAAGAGAAAACTTTTTTTTTTTAAGTTGTTAAGGAAGACAGGCATGTGTTACCAATATTTTTGTGTATAGTTTTATCCATAAAGAAAATTTACCCTTTATTTTATCCAAGCAATCAGCTGAATCTAAAGTTTTATGAGAGTTTTTTTTTCTATTAGGTAAAGAAAATACTTTTGCGACTTTCTTTCCTCTAAATGTCAACAAATTAAAACAACCACTGTTGCTTAGAATCCCAAATCTCATTTTTGCTAGCATTTTAGTCTCTTGTGGCTAAAGCAGTGTGTGTTGCAAGATAAGGACTTATATTCACAGAATCACAGAATATTCTGTGTTGGAATTAATCCACAAGGATCATTAAATTCAACCCTTAGGTAAAAGTGTATGGGGATTGAACCCACAACCTTGGTGTTATTAGTACCGTGCTCTATTCTGTCTGTGGGTCTTTTTTGATGCCTTCCATAAGTAGGTAATTTTCTTAGTTTCTCATTCATTTAGCTCCAGCAAATATTGGTAAAGTGCTCCATCTGAATTTCTGTCTTGAGGAAGCTCCATCTAACAACAAAATTTACTTTCGCCTTTGGAAGCTGCTCCGTGTTTTGAATACTGGCTCCTTTTTTCAGTTATCTATTCCATGAACCGATGTATTTACCTCTCACATCTATGCTGGGTATATGGCAAAATTTATGTCCATAAGCTTCAGAAACATTTCCATCGTCTCTGAGAGCAAACATCAAGTTGCCCACAGGGTGTTAGGGTAGGCTTCTGAAGTACAGCAGGATTGAAAGCTTTTTCTTTCTCAAAGAAGAAACTTTTGCTTTTCATTTCCATCTGCACTAGCCCACACTCCTACAGCTTACTTAAAACAAGTGCTGGTGATAATTTGATAACAAGATAAACTGATTCATCTCATTAAAATGGCAAAAAAAAATTTCCCTAACTTTGCAGAAAATAAAAAAATCTAAACAAAACCCACAAAAAAACAAACAAAAAAACTAACAAGGGCTGCAGGGAGGGCTTAGCCAGGTTAAAGATACAGAATGTTAAAACCAGTACCAGGCAGGAGTAAATAATTCAGCTAACTGCAGGAACAAGTAAAAGGAAGCAAAGAAAATATGACTCAAATGAACTTATAAAAAAGTGATTTTTTTTCATTTCTTTTTTCTTTTTCTGTTACTGCTAGCCAGTAATTTGGCACAATTGTAAAGAGAAATCAAAACAAATTAAACTGAGCAGGTATTGTCAACTCATATTTAACTTTGAAGTCTGTTGCTTCTCCAAAAGACTTAAAAAGGGATTATATGTTCTTTTTCCAACTATACAGGCTATTCTGAGATATTGCCTCTACCTACATGTTGCATCTTTTCTCAGTACAACTGATTGCTTGATTTGCCAATTATGGCTCCTAAGGCTGCCTGTAATATGCCAATGTTTAGATAAGACATTAAAATTGTTAATTTTTGTTGATAGTGTCAGTTTTAGTTGAAGGCAGTAAGGCAGTAGCAGCTATGTTCTATCAGAGACAGATCCTCTGTCACAGATTTAGGAATTGTGACAGTTTGCAGAGGCTAACCAGTACATTAGATCTTCTATGAAAAGTTGCATCTCATGTCACCAGTGGGTTAGAAACCTTCATGCTGATTGCCAGTTGCTAAAGCTTCTGTAAGGAAGCTTCAACCCTATGTGAAGTGTAAAAGAGGAGATACGGAGATGACTGAGGAAAAACAGGTGTAAAATGGTTGAAGATGTAACTGAGGCATGGGGTATTTTATAAATATAAAGTATATAAATGAGGAGTTAGCTGGGAATCTACAATTAAAACGAGTGCATCAAACAATTGCAGAAATCTTGACTGACAAGACCTGAAAATTCAGCTCCTTACAAGGAAACTGTTCATACTTTTCTGTGGTAGTATGTGACGAAAACTGGGACTTGGTGCCAGGCAAAGGAAACTGATGGCTCTGATCTCTTTGTCAGGAAGCCTCACTGAAGAGAAATAGTGACAGCCTCAATCACCCCTGAAACGAGCTACTTTAACCAACTATTCCACTTACCTCTATTGCCAAATTCATTTGACATATAGTCTAGGAAAGGTCATAAAGAAGACTGTGCCAGTGATGGATCCCACTGCTTTCCCACTACGTCATAAGGCCAAAACAGTTCCTAGGTCTTGACTATGGGGATGCCAAAGGTCATTCTTTGGAAAAGCATGTTTGAGAATCACTGAATTGTTAGGGTTGGAAGGAACCTCTAGAGATCATCTATTTATTTTATAAATTATTTCCCATATCACAAACTCAGGAGAAGGAAGTCTGTTGATCTAGGACAACAAACAAAATCTTCTATGACCCAGAGAGAGTGAAAAAAACAGAGTTTTCAGATTGTGCATGCTTTTTTTCGCATGTAAAAAAAGTGCCATTCCATTTGATTTGGTCCATTTTATCCATGCTATCTCAAAACTGCAAAATTCAGTGGTATGGTCTCAAAATTGCATTACTGAGCAATTACTTAGTTGAGCAAAAGATACATGCTGGGCTAGTGTTAAACAAAGACTGAACCCATCAAGATTATGAGATAGTTTGGGTGACAGCTATAGTCTTTCTGTTTGCCAAAATAATGGTTTGCTCTTGTACATCTACTGCATTTGCCAAAACTATTTTCAAAATACCAAATATTTTAATTTTTACTGCTTTCCCTGAGAGACTATTCCCCAGCCTAATAAATTTAGCTGTCAAGATGTAAAATACTAACTCTGAGTATTTTCACTTTCTTAGGTACAGTTCTGCCTACATTCATTCTCAAGCCTAAATTAGCTATTTTTTTTTATCCTGAAAATTTGCTTCAGAGTTTTGCTATTCTAGCATTGCAAGTTTTAAATGATACATGACTTACCTACAACAGGGACCAACTGGAAGTAGTAAAGTTGGAACTATTGACTTTTCTAAATATTGTATAATCTTGAGAGAATGAGAGGAAACACATTTTCTTTCAAAGGCCTCTGCAGAGAAAGCCCTCTTACCATGTGTCAGATTACATCTCTGACATCCCTCTGGGTGAGCCTCAACACTGTGTAACTTCCTTCCAGAACAGTATGTAGCTTGATGTAAATGTTTATTTTTTTTTTAATCAAATTGTATGCAGGTTTTTTTCCATAAATTTCACTACATTATTTTTTTCTAGTGTATTATATTTTATATATCTTGAAAGTGCTTTGGAAATGAAGTCTAGTCAACTGGAATGAATTGTAATTTCATATTTTATTTCTCTCAATCTGAAAATAATAGCCAAAAATTTATGCATATATTCAATATGATCTTCTGTAAATCGATCTTCCAGTCATCCTTTAGTCAGAGCAATACCCAGAACAATTCTTCTTCTTTGTGTTTGTTGTATTTTAAATAACTTTAGTCATTTGCTTTGTGCTTGACTGCTTTGACTTTTATTATTTGGCACCATTACTGCCTACTCATAATCTGGCATTATGACTTCAGACTTCATGGTTGAATAGCTTCTTCTTTTTTTTTTTTTTAATTACCCATATTGGAAAAATAAACAAATTATGTGTCATATGATCCTTTCAACAAGTCAGAAAAAGATCATCAGGAAGTAAAAGGATTGATTTATGCTAATTTCTCTTTTGCCTTAATGGCTACAATCAGATTACAATCTGAAAAAAATAATAAAAATAGAAGGCTACCTGAAACATAGTACAGACACAGTCCTGTGTCACTTCCAGCTCTTTGGAGCCTCAGTGGTATGAGAAGGTTCAAATTTCTGATTTGATAGCAGCTAATAAATTAATAAATTTCAGCTGGTCAGCTTGATCCAATTTTAAAAATTAGGGTCTGTCATGAAGTCCAGCTATGGGTTATCCAGAAGGAGCTGATTCAACTTCAGAAGATACAAGGAGGTTCTATCAACTGATTAGCAGCCGCCTCTGGTCATCATTGGTTCAAATCTTCAAAGGTTCACCATTAAACTGCTGCTTGCTTAAAAGCAATTCTATCCTTTCTGTGGGTAGTGAGATATCTGTTCTCATACTTTAGTTCAGCAAATTAAATTCATTAAATGCATTTTTAAATACTCTAAATACTACTATTACATTAATACTTTCAATTTTTCTGTCTTTTTCTAAATGCAGATAATATCCTTATCACTCTACTGTGACTGAACTGAACTTATTTCTCCACAAATCTGTGGGTTTGAACCTATATTTCAGTATGTAGTTTAACTAGAGGAAACCTAATATGTTCCTATAAAATAGGATGTCCCAGTATCCTGTTAAAAATAGTAATTTAAACTCTTGCCAGTAACTGATATTAAGGCTAACCACCTCCTCAGGAATTGCATTAAGCTTGAGGATGATTGATATAACCAAAACCAATTTGAGTAAAGTAATTTAACATGCAGCAGATGATATTCACAGATGGGATTTCCCACTTGTGTCACTTTGGGGATAGAGCTAGTGTTATGAAAAAAATAAATCATACCATTTTTTACATACTTACTATAGGAACTCCCCTAAAGAACACTGAAACTGACAGGATTTTTGTTTCAACACATTTAATCAATGCTTTTTGAGATAGAGACAATCTTTCTGAAGAAATCAGAATTTAATCCAACTTAATTTATGCCTTTTTTTTGGATAGCAATTTGTCCAAACTACAGACAAGCATTGAAAACATATTGATTTAGTTGCCTTCTTTGATTACTTTTTTTCAATCAACCTGTTCACCCTTGTCACACGCTAATGAGCAACTGTTCCACTTAAACTCTTAGCAGATCATCTATAAGAAAAATTAACAACTAAAATTACATAGTTCAGAGAGGAATGTGTTTAAAGAACAAACTCACATTTTATTCTAGGTGTATAAGTTAATATATGGAAAAGTATAAAACTCATTCAGTGTTCTTATGTTAGGGGTATGAATGGAAATATGAACTGGGAATTTGCATCATGAAACCCAAAATACAAAGATAATAAATATTTATTTTTCTTATTTAAATAAATACAATTGCTAATGTGAGTAGCAACAGATCAGGACTCCAGGGTTCACAGTATTCAAAAAATGCAGGAGAAAATACATGGCATAGCCCCATTCTCCAGAAGCCAGAATTGGAGCATGCATCATAACTCCATAATTTTGAATATTTACAGTTTTATCAAGAGCACTGTTTTCTGGGGTTTTTTTTGGGTTTTTTTTTTGGTTGGTTGGTTGGTTGGTTGGTTGGTTAGTTGGTTGGTTTGGTATGGTTTGGATTTTTTTTTTTTTTTTTTTTTAGGTTTTTGTTTGTTTGTTTGTGTTTTGTTTTGGTTTGGTTTGTTTTTTACAACCACATATGCAAGACAAGGGCATTGAATATAACATTGCATATCCTAACAAAAAGAAGCACGTACATCCCTTCATGTCTTACAGCTGAAACCTACATGCTCCCACAAACTTAGAATCTAGGACTCATTCACATTGTGGGTGATGCATCCCCCAGAATTCCCATAAAAATGTTCCAGAGAACATAATTAAGATTTACCTTTGAAATCATCTACACTTTTTCATCAACAGTTGGTTCGGTTTTGTTTTTTTAAATCATTAACACACTCTAATTTACAATGGTAATATTGAAACAAGGTAGAAAACAGCTGAAAACTACCTTACCATTATTGTCAGTTGTCTATGGGCAGAAGCAGATCATTAATTCTTGGCAACCACTCTTTTGTTCATATTCCAGATAAGGTTACACTACTGCACCTGATTTGACTTTAAAATCCTGCTGCAAAGATGTATTTTCCTTCTATCTGAAGTAGACTGAAATACTGAGACTGCTTTACATTACAAGTTATGCAACTGCTCTTTAAGCATCTGAAGACTTTTATTATACCACCCTATGAACTCTAGAGTTTGCTTTTCCAAAGCTTTCACTGCTTTGTACAGCAGGACAAGTCTTTGAATTTTACAGTGGCAGAATATATGGAGTTTGATTTCCAACTGAACTTCCCAGTTTTATAAACAAATGAGGTTTTACTGAAATCAATGAAATGCAATTGCAGCTCAAAGTTGCTCTTTGCAGGTACAGTGCCATTTGGAACAGGGAGATATAGACAGTAGATGACCTGTTTTAGCTATGTTCACCTCTGAGGGGAAACAATATGGGTGAATTGAGTACCCCCAGCAGATGTAATTCAGAACTTGAACTGAAAATGGGTTGTTATGTTTTACACACTTGACTGTAAACTGCACCTGCTCAGGTACAATTTCAATTCTGCTTAGCACAGAAGGCAGGCTTTTGGGGAAGAAAAATTTGGGTTAGACCCAACTCAGCTAAATCCATGCACATATTTGAACTACTATCCTAGCTGTCATAACTAACTCCCTAGAACTCAAATTAAATCTCTCTCAGTCTGATTCTCTTGTATAGAGCCAAGAGACCTCTTTCAAAAAACCATAATATACAGATTATCTCTCTTTTCAATGACCAAAGCAGAAATCTATCAAGTTAAAATTTGGTGTGTGGAGAGTGTAATCGGAAGATAACGTCCATAAATATTAATTTTATCTCATTGAACATTACGGTATTTCAGGTAAAAAATGGACGGAAAATAAAAAAGATTTAAGTACAAAAGAAAAAGGGATGAAAGTTATAATTAAATACAATGGAATGAAGATGAATTAGCAAATGTTCTTAGTCTACTGTCTTCATAGGAAGAAGAGAAGACATGTTCATTTGAGTGAGGAGTTAATTTTGCAGGGATATTCAGTAACCTTTTTGCGCAATGGCGTTGAAACTGGCACCAGTAATAGACAGTGCAGCACTGTGCCATTGCAGCTGGGTAGGGATCCAAGTGCTAGCTTTTTGAAAACCTAACAAAGATTCTTTTGGAGTCTTTACATTTCAATGTAACTGAATTAAAGAACTGACACATCCCAGTTTATCTGCCATCCTTTATGCCAATGCAGAAGCTTTAACAGTCATGGATATTGCATTTTCCCTGGGTAGTTGCTTAGAAAACATTAACATTTTCCCTGATTTGGGGTTTTAATAACTACTGTATCAACCAAGTATGTTACAATAAAGAACTGCTTAAAAAAAAAAAATAAAAATCCACTATAAAATTCTGTGTGTACTACACCTGTAAAGAACCAATTATATTAGAAAATTTCCCCTCTCCTTAGCTATATCATAAAGAATTTATTATAAACCACTGAAAAATTATTCTTATGATCATTTTTCCCAAGGTAGGGGGAAAAAAAATCAAAAAGACCATTTTATAAATAAATTGTGGAAAAGATACACATTAAGGACAAGATTGCAACACCCTTACTCACTCCAAATAATAATGCTGATCATAGCTGGATCGACTGTAGTCAAAGGGATTGCCTAAAAAAGAAGGCAGTTTTTATATGAGGAAGAAAAATCTAGATCTAGGAAAGTAAGAAGATTATGTGATTGAAAAATACACACAGATAAACATGGTGACATTTACTGTTTTTTACAAGCTGAATCATGAAAAGCTCCTTCTGGAGGCAACCAAGAAATATTGTGACCAATCAAGATATTTAGAGTAAAGAATACATGTCATATACTCACCAAAGACAACACACACACTCTATTTTTGTTGTTGTTGTTGTTGTTGTTGTTGTTGTTGTTGTTGTTGTTGTTGCATCACAAAAGGAATGTGCAAGTATAACTGCTGAGGGACTGGAACCCACAACACAGACACATGCTCTTAATATTTTACTCACAGCAACATCCACACTGTATCTCTTACACACCAACCTGTCTTCATTTTTTAAATGATGATGTCATCACTTATCAACTCTCAAATATTATGTTACCATTACTGCTATATTCCCTTGTTCCACAAATTGGATTTAAGATGATTTTCTAGTCACTCAAAAGCCAAAATCATTTTCTGTCACAGGGCTGCACTTCTAAGGTTTGTAGCTTCACGAATTTCAGAACTCAGAGTGATCTAATCTTATTTTCAAGCAATTGCAAGTGCAATTACAATTTTACCTAAATATTTTAAATTGATTAACTGCAAATTGAACCTGTTCCAGTAAGGTCTCAGTTTACAAAAAGTACATAACAGTTGCAAAAATACCCAAATCCTATGCAAATTCTTTGTGAAGTCCAAACATAAAAGCAAGATCTTTCTTCCTGGAGATCTATGACTGTGATTTTTCAAGTCTGATAGACTTTCCTACAGTTCCTTTTTATCAGCAAATTGACCAAATTTTTCATTAGAGGACACCTTTTCTAAACGAGAATTAGGTAGTTGGCCACCTATTCTATCTGTCTGTTTTATTCTTAAATCTTTTCAGTTGAACTTCCTTAGACAACTAGAGAAAATCCTTACAGTGGGCCAGAATTTTCAAGGAAAACCAAGTAAAACCAAGTAAAACAAGACACTTCATGAATATGCAGAATCCATCCAATGGGACAGATTAGATACATGTAGAAAATAGTTATGCTTACAACATCTTTCCAGTCTTGCTGTCTGTCTAGGAAATTTCAGTGTTTTCAGGGTTTTTTTGGTTGCAAAAACATACTTCATTAGAGGTCTTCATCTCTAGGAAAATCTCTTGGTCACTGTCTTGAGTTTGACAGTTCATGGAATTCATCTGTTCCTGCCTTAAGGATCACCCCTACGCATTTTCTTTCACTCCTCTCTGCCATAAGACTATACAGTGAAAGTTTCCACCCAAGCCTACCCTGAGCTTCTGAGTGGCATTTTGGGATAGTGCTCCCTGGCACCTGACCACCTTGAATTTACATTGGCTCAATCTGCCCCACCTGGACAAGGCAAACAAGCATTCTGGCTTTTCTGGACCCCCACAGAAATATCTTGGACACAGCATGAAACATATATCCTAGTTCTAGATTTTTTTGTTGTTGTTGTTTGTTTGTTGGTTTTTTGTTTGTTTGTTTGTTTTTTGTTTTTTAAGAGGAAGGTAGTGTCAGATTGTCTTTAATTTTACTTGGCCTTCATTTTAATACCAAGGGTTTTTTTTTAATTTTATATTTCCCCAGGCATTTTCCCTGAAACACTAATTCACTTTGGTTCAGCAGAACTTGCATCCATTTTGTTAAAACCACTCCCATCAGTGACAATTTTGCTATCCCTTCTGTGAGCTAAATAGCCATAAACAAATCACAAACCATAAACTGTTCAGAAAATAAACTGATGAGTCACTTATTCGGTGTAATTTTACCTTTTCTTTTAAGGGGTGTGCACAGTAATCCTTCCTAGATTTGTGAAGTCGGAACTATTAGCATTTCACATAAATGCTCACTTTCTTCAGCTTTGCTCAATGACAGATACATTATCACTGAGGTTATGTCATGCTTTGTTACTTCCTCCTTTTTGCTCTTAGGGATTTTCTCTTCCTGAAGGTGTACTTCAGTGACAGATATGAGCCAGCTGTTGCTGCAGGAGGTGGCTGTGGACAACAAGCCCTTTTCCTCATTTTCTGCCTGCATACCCAGCTGTGAAGGTCACATTGCACTTCTACTGTGTCTCTGGCTCTTCCTGCAAATGCCTTTTTGATTGATTTCAGCTTCTAAAAGACCTGAAAACTAAGCTTTTCTTTATCATGTTAATTTTCTGTTAATTTATCAATTTGTTCAGAATGTCTGTAAAGTGCTAGCATGGATGCAGAGGGAGACCACTGGGATAGGCATAGGAGGAGCAGAACCATCTCAGCACTTAATCGGCAGTAGGATATGGCATTAGTAATTCTGTTGATTGTATCTATACATGCAGCATTTCACTAAAACAAGATTCATAATCTCTACACCTAGTTTATTTATATTTCTGTCAGATAACCTCACATTTGTGTCCATTTTGGGTACTGACATGCAGGTATGTTTGAGCTGTGGACTCTTTTTGTCTTATTAAGGGATTCTAAAAGGCCCTTACAATTAAAATTAGCCTTTTAAATGAAGAGTAAAGGCTTCACTCACATGCCTCATTCAGTGCACATTAACATATCCAAAATTAGCTGTGTTCTGATTGATGAGGCCAATAGTAGGCATATGCTACCAATTTCTGTTGATAACAGCCCACCACCAACAAAAAAGAGAAAAAAATAATTAAAATAGTAAAATATGCAATGCCAAAAAATGGATAACAGCACATACACAAAATGGTATTTGGTGGCAGCATAAAGGATGATTTGCAGAATTCTCTACTTGACCACAATATGAGATATAGTGCCTCTCCCACTTACTTCCACTGGGAATATTTTATCTCTGACCATGTTTTACAACCTATTCTGGGTTTGGATGTGGTCCCTTGTCTTTTATTCGTTTTTGGACCATTTTACTCCCTTCTTGCTGTTGTTATTTTCTTTGAGTACTATTGTTTTTTTTTTTCTTCTGCCAGCTTTAGCTCTTGCTTGATGTGAAAATTTCACTGTTTGTTTCTTTCTATTTAGCAATAAAATGCAGCATTTAGTTACTGTATTTGTGCCAGGCATAGGTGGAGAAAGCTGCAGGCTGCTTTTTTGTTCCCTGAACTGACAAACTGAGGGTTCATCTGCATGTTTTTGAGCTGTCTGCTGTTATGCCATTATGTATAAAACACAAATAGAATTTTGGCACATTCATCCATTGCTTATATTATGTCTGGTTCTTTTAGTGTTTTTACTGATTTACCTTGTCATGAACAGGGTGACACTATAAAAATAAAGTAGATCGCAACAATCAGAAATACAGCATTTTTCTTGGGGTTTTGTTGTTGTTTAATATTCTGTATTTTGTTTTCCTTTTTTTTCTATTTATAAAAGCAGAAGGAATAGCTGGACTTGCTGCTACCACTGCTCACTTCTCATTTAATAGGTAATATCTTTTATTACATAAATTTAGCAACAGAGGCACCATGTTAGGACTACAGTCAAACATAGCAGGAATGCAAGATCCCTATTCACAGAGTAAAACAGGTTGTAAGTTACAATTACTCCTTTCCTGAGAGATTTATACTTCTCTTAAGTGGATAATCAAGCAGATTTCAACAACTGCACTCTTAACTGGGCACTTCCCTCAGAGTTAGCTGCATCAGTCTGTATTTAGAATTGTTAGAGACAAAATGTGTCTTTGCCTGTTCCTTTGTTAATCAAATTAAAAATCTTTTTTTACAATTATGTGTCCAGATCTTATCCCATTATGGTCTGTCTGTAAAGAAAAACTCATTCTTGACATATGGAAGATGAAGTTCGTTTCAAAATAATCACGTCAGGTAGTTTTTGTTCCATACCAGGAGCAAAACATTCAATTTTCTGTTAATTTAATTAGTTTCTAAGATGTACTGAGTTTTAGCAATTCCGAATTTGTTTTTACTCTTACAGATTGATTGATACTTACATATTTGGCCGACTATTTTGGCAGAATATTATCCAAGTAACATACACAGATCTGTGGAACACACTCCATGTTAAACTAATTCTTGTAAAGTTCCATGTGTGGATTTCAAAGTATTTCCGAAATATGAGTTGTGTCTCTTTAAACCTCTGTGAAAAATTAATCCTGATTTACAGCTGAAGAAACTCAGGCCTTATAGAAAAAACTTACAGAAACATAGTCAAGTATTTTGACTATTAAAATAGAGGACTTAGAGTCATCAGACTTTTCTTCCCAGCAAGCAAAAAAGCAGCAACTGATAGCAACTCAATGAAAAGAAACTGAACTATTCTAATACATTTTATTTACTGTCTCTGACTTATGTCAGAATAATTTGTAAGTTATTATCTGGCTCTTACTACTGGAAACAGGATCCCTTGGCAAAATCTGTCTTAAAAAATATCAAAAGTTATAACGTTTTCCATCACTTCTTCTAGGCAATCTTAATGATCTGTCATATATAATTACCCTAAAAAAGTAAGAGCTGATTATTAATCATCATCAGTAGATAGAAGCCCAAATAGCAAAACAGAGGAAGAGGTTGCTGTCTAACCCAATGGGTTTGGGTTTTGTTCTTTAAAATAGAAATACACCATCAGAATGTTGATTTATCTTCCTTTTAAATGTGCAAAAGGACATTATTCTGAAAGTCTTAATGTTTTTTTGGGTTTTTTTCCCCCACAGGAAGTTTTAGTGATACACACTGGCTGTGTGAAACTTTTAACTGTGATAGTAGAGACTAAGGACATAGATGAATCTAAACGAAATTGGCTTTGCTGATGAGACATCATCCTTCCCTCACTCCAACTTTCTTCCTTGTGAGTACACAAGGGTCCCAGGCTTTGAGATGGCTCTGAGGCCAACACAAGCTCATTCCATGTACTGCAAGGTCTCTGCAAGAATAGCTCCCTGGTTTGGCAATGGTCTTGCAAACACTCATACCACTGAAAGCAGTGATGGGAATTGTGGTGCAGACTGCAGAGGGCAGACACCACTTCTAGAGAAGCAAGGCATCATTGTCTCATGAAATATGTTAGAGGGAAATATTTACAATTCAGTTTAATACTCACGCAAAGCAAACTTTGATTAAAGCATGATTTGAGCCATCCTGTACCCTATCTATTTTTCTGGGTAAGGACAACTGTATGCAAATGTCTGACTCAGCTGTGACCATTGTTGCCCTAGACCTGAGATTTCATAAAGGCTCTTGGCAAAAGTCAAAGGCAAGGCAGTCCCCTTACAGGCTCAATGACTGGGTCAAGTGAACCTGCATGGAAAGTGTAGAAGGAAGGACCCTTTCTGAGCTGGTATTGCAGAAAGCTGTCTAGGATTTTTAGGATCACTATGAATCCATAGCACAGGTCACAATCATAACAGCAGCCACCTTTCAAAGGAACTGCTCCTCAAATCTATGTGAAATTTTGCTAATTCCTATGATTATATCCATATGTTGGTATTGTGCATAATATTTCAGCACCCATCCTACATTATTCTTAAATGAATTTAAAATGTTCCATACTTTCTAGAAAATGGAAAAAAATCACTAAATAAGTATAGATACAACATGAGGTCTTTAAAATATATATAAGAAAATGTGTATTTCAAGAATGATACATTTCCTTTTATGTCAGAGGTGACACAAAGAGAACCAGTTCTTCAAAGGGAATGTACAGGATGAAATTTTCAAAAAGGATTTTTTCAACAGAAAAAAAAGATTTTTCTCAGTGTATAACTGTATGATAACTTTTCTAGCACTAACATAAACAGCCAGATTTCTTAAGGAATAATTTATAGAAGTAATTTCTCTTCTGAATATAGAGTAAAAAAATCAATTCTTTATTAATCAATTCAGTTTTTATGATGTTCTGCAGCAAAATAGTATCACTGTTATCTTCCCTGCCTTTTTTCTTATTTACTATCCCTCTTTAAAACAAGTAATAAGTGAGCAGATACTTCTGTTTTTTACATTTAAAGTTACCACAGGTGGAAACAAGTTTAAAATATTCAAGACAATATAATATTATTTTCACATTACAGAAATTTGCATATGGAAGCATCTAACAAATTTAGTTGTCTTAGTGCAAACCTCAGTTTATAATAGGTTAGCAAACATATATCATATACCAGTACCTTCTAAGTAAAATAAGGTGACTCCATTTAATGTGGTAGACATTACAACAATATTGCAGGCCAGATCGTTCTCAACTGAAACTGCTGTAACCCTGTTGCAGCCTTATTACAGAAATAAAAAAAGTCCTCACATGTGATCTTAGAGCTTTTTTTTTTTTTTTTTTTTTTTTTGAGATCACATACCGAGTCAAGCCAGGGCTGTTCAAGGCAGATATTGAGTGAGATTCACTTTACCTAAATTTAGTGTCTAAAACTAGTCAATAGAGATAAGGGGATGCTTTCTGGCCAATCCTGTCCTTAATGCTTAATAATTTAGGATGAAATTAATTATTTTTGGATCTGCCGGTTTTTTCACAGCAAAGGATTGAAGAAGTCTGTGATGATAGTTTCAACAATGGATGACTGCCTCTTAGAAATCTATTTTAACAAGATGAATTCTAACCATCACTGCTATGCAGCCACCTCTGATCTATAGTTACTTTTAAAATAATACATATTTTTATACTTCCCAATTAACAGCTTTTGGCATAACTCCCTGATCTAAGCAAAAAAAATGACAAAGATGTTGGTGGTAAAGACAGTTTGATGCTTTTGTTACACAGGTCACTAATTCCAGAGCCAAAAGTGACAAGGTTTCAGTACTGATAGGAGAAGCCTGAGACTGGTAAGTTATAATACAGGGCTCATCTAGCAGCTGGAGATCATCAAAGTGCTCTACCTGAAAAGTGCAACCTTTCCTCAGTGTCAAGGGCAAGGAGCACGGCCCTTGTGTGTTTACTTCCTACCAACAGGAGCAGAAGCCGGTTGACTGACTCCTGAAGGCAAATACGGCATTCCTAACGCAGTACAGTAAACATTTAAGGAGTTTAATGAAGAAGTATTGCATGGAGCATATTCGGACTCCTGACCAAACACCAATACTTTTTGTAGAAGATGCAGCACTGCAACAATGTCACACTCTGTCTCTTTCCATGACACATCCAGGATTACCCCACATAGCTCAGCTCCGGTGTTGCCTGCACTTGAAGTACTTTGTGGCTGGACACTACAAGCAGGCTCCAGAAGTCTGAGTACACCACAGTAGTGTGATATTCTGAATTTTGGTGACAATTTCTGAAACTGTCACCGTTCAAACGGATTTTTTCATTCCAAGTAGCTAAGAGGCATCCTGGAATTTTGTCTTTTTCCATTCTTCCTGCACTAATTTCTTTGCTTCCTAAGTGTTTTGTCCACAGAAAGACCGAAAGACCTCTCTAGGCTATTTATGCTTTACAGCTCAGCCCCTCCACTAGTCTTTCAACCTTCAGGTTTTTATCTCAAAGAAACCAGCTATCAAACTCCTCTACTGCACTCTTAACCCTCACATATCTGCAGCTTTTATCTGTGTGGTACAGTGAAATCAGGTAGCATTTTTTCTACTGTCTTCCTTGCTTGAGTCATCTTATAATCTATAGTCAACAGTGAGCTCATCTTCATCCTTTTGCCAAAGGAAATGCCCACAGCTTTTCCACTATCAGTGTTCGCCACAGCCCAGATGTCTTGCTCTGTGCCTTCCCTTTCCATATTTATTAGCATCAGGCACCCCTGCATTTATCCTAATCAGATCCAGAAAGCCAAAAATACCAGTTCGACACTTTCTTTTTAAGAGGGTAAATATACAGTGCTAAGAAATCTATCCCTAAACCCACAGAGTTATCCTGAGGCGAACTGTATGACTAACTTAAAAACATTTGCAGACATGTTGCCATAAAACTGCCATTTCTGCCCCCTTTCACTGCCCCCTCCCATTTCTTCTTATGGCTACCCTTCACAGCTGGTTGAGCTCCCCAGCAGCAGAGCTTATCCTCAGCATATTTAGGGTCATATCACCAGATCATCTCTTCCTTTAACTAAAGTTAGGCCGAAAATATTTGAGTAATTCAGGAATCCACACTGGAAGTTTCAGGGGAAGATACTATGAATAAACCTTTGGGGCTGATTTACTGCTCTGTCAGATTCTGCTGAAACGACAGAAGGTTAAAATCTTCCAATAAAGTATCAGTATTTATTTTTATAGAGAAAAAAGTCAAACTCATGTACAGAAAAAAGGATATCTCAAGTGTGTTATATGGCTGAAATAGGATCTCAATTCATATATTTTTCAGTAGGTGCACACAGTATTTTCTAAAAGGATATATAAAAATATATGAGCTCCAGATGTGCATGAAACCCCTGAGTTTCTATTTAATGTTTTCAAGAAAACACAGTCTAACTTTTTATTATGGTATACTAGAACAGAAAAAGATTAAGCCAGGTTTAAAATGTATGAACAGGGGGAAATACAAGCTTTTGACTGAGATGTCTGGAAAAATGTCTGTTTTAATACTCTGCTTATATCAGCTGTTGTATGAAAGATACTATCTATCCTGACTGAAAAGTTCTTCCTATATTCTTTAATCATCCCTTCTACAGCAGTATCTCTACCTCTAGTACATTATACATAATTTTCCATATTAGTATTGCTCATTGTTTTGGAAAATTAATTTTCCTATACCGTATTTCAGTTTGTGATCAAATCAGAAAATGTAATGAGTCAATATGGATTTTCAAAGTCTTGATATGGAAAAGTGGAAAAGTAAAAGTCACTTTTCCTACAGTAATTTATGTGAAAAATACTAATATGTTTGGGAAATCCTTTTACATGTTATCTTGATATAAAAGCCCATGTGACCATTGGTTATAGGCAAATATTTATGCACTGAATGTAGTATTACTGACTATTTTTTGTTTAATTCATTTACTTCTTCCAATTTTATAGGATTTTGTTAATTATATATTATGTTACACTTAACAACCCTCAAAAAAAATCAAGTTAAAAGAGTGAGTAATTTCACTTTAAATACCTTCTGGAGACTGCCAAATTCAATGTTTAAAAGTACTGCAAACAGATTGGCAATATTTCTTGCAATATATTGCCATCTAGAGGAAAAAATGTATGTTGCTGCAAAATAAATGAGAGGGTTTAGGTGCTATTTATAATTCCAACATTTTAGTGTGGAAAACACACACTGTGTTTTGTAGGTAAATTGATGTGTCACATTCACAAAATCAGCTGGATATAAACACATAACATGCAATAAGACATAAGTATGCAGTTGTTGAATAATGTATGTGATCCAATCACACACACATATGTGTATGTGTATGTGTATGTATGTGTATGTGTATGTATATGTATATGTATATGTATATGTATATGTATATGTATATGTATATGTATATGTATATGTATATGTATATGTATGTGTGTGTGTATAAGCCAAACAAATATTATTGGAAATTTCAGTCTGTCACAACAAATAAAACAGTTTCTACATAATTCACTTGGTGCATCCCATGCCCATAACTGAATTTCTAATTAAGGCTAAGTAGCAGCCTTTTCAGATAGTGGCACCAAAAATATTAAAATTACTGATTAGATGAATAGAAATAATTGAGATGCTCTGCAGGGTAGCTCTGTAGCTACAGAGTTGATTGTACCTAGAAATAAATGGGATATATGAGTCTAATACAAATAACTGAGGGTATTAAGTCTGAGTTCTCTCATGTAATATTTAATAAAATATACTGTAAACTTAACTTAAATTCTTAAATATGACTACTCTACAGATATTTTAAATATGAAGTAATGATAAAAAATATTTGTTACTTATACAATTCCTTTATATTAAAGGTTTCTAGCTAGATGTCAAATATTAAAATAGTTAAAAAGAAATACACTCAAATACACAAGTGAGAGAAATAGAAAATGGAGTTTAAAACCCTCTAACCCAGGATGAGATCAATTAGTGCAACTAAACTCCATGGCAGGTACTCCTTATCTCAGACTCCTCAAGTGCAGTTAAACACAGACTGATCTGTACATGCAAAGCAGTGACCTTAGTTTTTCCAAAATGTGGAAAAAAATATGAATATTAACTACCTCTAAGAAGCAAGAATGTGAATTCCTTCTTTAGGAAGGAGGCTCCACAAGGGAAGTGCAAAGTCCTACACCTGAGAAGGAACAACCCTAGGAACCAAGGACAGGCTGGGGGCCACCTATATAGAAAAGGCCTGAGTGTCCTGCTGGACACCAAATTGAACATGAGGCAGAGATGTGCCACTGTGGCAAAAAGGGTTCTCGGTGTGCAGGGATGCATTAAGGGTAGTGATAACAGCAGGTCAGGGGAGGCGGTTCTTCCCCTCCACTCAGCGCTGGTGAGGACACACCTGGAGTACCACATCCAGTTCTGGGCTCCTCAGCACAAGAGACACAAGGACGTGCTGGAGTGAGTCCATCAAACAGCCATAAAGATGATGGTGGAATGGAGAATCTTCCTTATTAGGAAAGGCTGAAAGAGCTGGGACTGTTTGGTATGGAGAAGTGTCAGGGGGTAACTCATCAGTGTGTACAAATACCTGAAGGAAGGGTGAAAAGAAAAAAGAGCCAGGCTCTTTTGAATTATTCCCAGTGACAGGACCAGAGGCAGCGTGCACAAAATGAAACACAGGAGTTTCCCTCAGAACATCAGGAAACCCTTTTTCACTGTGAGGATGACCAAGGACTGGTGCAGATTTCTCAGAGAGGCTGTGGAATCTCCATCCTTAGAGATATTTTATGAAGCCCATCTGGACACACACCTGATAAACCTGCCTTAGGTGGCACGGTTCGAATAAACAGGTTGGACCAGCTGGCATCCAGAGGTACTGTCCAGCCTCAGCCATTCTGTGATTCTGTGATATGAATACATATTGCTGGTATTCACACACGTCAAGATGGGAAATATATATATATATCTGTTGACAAACAGTGGGGATACTGGGGAGAACTCCATCCTCCACTCCTATTTTATAATTGTCTTTGTATGTCCCACAGAGGAGGTGGAAGTGCAGAATTTACTAATTTTCACTTCTGGTTTCTTTCTGAGACATACTCTATACTTATATACTCTATATTTACTAAATTCTTTTTTCACTGAAGCAAAGCAATACAAGCATATAAGTTTGTATTTTGTCAGGAAATAAAGGAAATCATGTGATTACAGCAAGGAGCTTCATTGGAGGTAATTTTTCTCCTGAAAAACAGAACTGATGCCTTCCTATAGACTGCCTCCTTGCAGTTGAATCTGACTTGAAAATTAAAACCCAGGCCACAAAGAAGGGTCTGGTTATTTTAGCAGGAAACTAAATGAATAAATTTTTAATTAAAACACTTAGACACTTTCAAAATAAAGGATAATAAAACCTTTGCTTTATTTTTGTTTTATTTGTTGGCATGAGTGCTGCATTTTGAATTTGGATGATCTCTGGAAATCAAATTATTCCAGTTGTGTTTTGTTTGTTTTCTTAAAGCTGTTATATTTGTAGGATAATCAGTAGCAACTTAGGAAATAATATGACAATAGTACCTGTTACAGAGACTTAATTAATTCTGTCAGTGTCTGTTTGTATTATACATTAATGTTAGCAAAATAAAAAATTTAATATTATTACTCTAATTTTAATCTGTTTTCACTTTTAATTGAGAGTTGGATAAATAAAATCTCATGCTTAGTTACCTAAAAATATATCAAACATGACACTTAGTGGGAGTTTCACTGAAAAAACGTGAAGCTAATAGTATAGCTAGTAAATAATATACTGAAAGAAAATGTCATAAAGAAATGAGAAATAAAACTGGAAAACTAGTTTTTTAGACAATATGCAGAGACTTACTGGCTGGTGATTAATATGTATTTTAATACAAGCCAGCAGTCTATGAGACTAACAAAAGGAACAATTTTTCTGAAATGAATCTTTCTAATTATCAAATCTGGTATACATTTAGATATATTAGATATAGCTTCTGTTAAAATTCTATGGACATGAATCATCACAGCGCCTATCTAAACTAGAAAACAAGAAAGTGAACTTTCATAAATGCTTGACAATAGTTTATTATCTTGCCTAAATATGTTTTGGCATCACTGGGAGCCAGCTTAAACATGTCCTGATAGGAGATTCGAAAATATTGGAATTGACAGATTTTTTTTTTCCCAGAATTTTGTCACCCTGTTTAGAAATTAGGGTAATGTACAGTCAGTTCCTACTGCACCTACCATCAGTACACTAAGATTTGTTAAAAACAACATAGAATTTGTTTTGATTGCTGTAATTTGTATACTTAATGAGAAACATGAAAAAATAACTGGTTTACACTCCAATAGTGAGTGAACCTAATAACCAAGATAGGCAAGTCTTGGTAATATCCATTACTTTAAGACTACTGTTTTTTCATAAAAAACAAACCACAGCCATTAAAAGCATCACTTTGCCAAGTTTAAACAATCAAAGCTTCCAAAGCTCTGACATTCAAACCCAAGGCTTTTAGAAGTTACTTTTGGCTGCAGTGATGTGACTGCTCATATCTGAAACTGAGATGCTATAACAGAATCTAAATAAAACAGATAAAGAATGAATTCTGAAAATCAGGGTCCTGTCTGCAGGCAAGCAATCACATACATGGTAAAGATGAGGATTAGCACAAGGCTCTAAAACTAGTATGTAGACAACATGTATATTCCTGAATTCAAAGATGGATATAAGTGTATGTAGTCTGTGACAGAAGCACACTGAGATTAAGTGCAAGTTCAAACTTCATCTCTGAACCTGCATCACTTTACAAAGTCTCCAAAGGCACTTCTTACTTCCTCATCAGCTATTTTAGTGATTGGAAAAAAATAAGAGCGATAGCATGTTTTATATGTATTCTAAAAAAACAAACTCATTATATTCCATATATTTCTTCTTTTGACCTACCAAATCTAGAATAGGATGGAGGCAATGTGTTTTGATTTTAATTTAATGCCAACTATTATAGTAATTAGTCATTTGATAATGAACAACTAGCTATAACAGAGGGTGCCAGTGAAAGAAGTGACAGCCAGGAACATAAAATATTTTTCTAAGAAAACTTTCTTTCCAAGAGTCCTAAATAACTCACAATGTGCTCTTCCGTCATAGGCCTATATTTCACTACAAGCAATTTTCCCCTTGCACCTTTCCCTGCACAATCTTCCTTTAAGTGCTTCATGGAAACCTTTATTTAGTTCCTTGGCTTCTTTTTTGTATCATTTTTATACTGTATGTGCCACCTTCTCTTTGCACTGGCACTCTTCCTTGGGTACTATATTTGCTGTAAAATTCTACCTGCACTGCTGCCATCACCACGCATCAGCAATTAGGGACTGTCTGCTTCAAACTTACTGAAATCAATTGACCATAGTAGTCATTTTTCTTAGTAGAAAACCAATTTCCTTCTCCATTGAATTTGGAAAAAAAAAAAAAAAAAAAAAAAAAAGCATCAGTTTAATCCGAAAGCTTGCTTGTTTTAGTTCAATTGAAGACACTGCAGAAGTATCTGCTTTAGTAAAGGCACACAGGTTTCATATTCAGCATGGAAGACTGAAAGAACAGTATCTTCTAGAGAGACAAATTATTAAAAATGTGGGGGTTTTGTATTTTATTTAATACTATATTAATTGCAGTACTTAAATGAAAAAGGAAAAGCTGGTTTCAATACTAGAAGTGAGCTCATCCTTATTGCTACATCCAAGTTACTTGGCATTTCTGTGCACCATGAGAACTGCAGGTGGCTGAGATCATCCTGTGTGAAAGAAAACATAGGACTAAATTATCTTGCTTTAATTTTCACATATTAAAAATATCTGATTAAAGGAGACCATATCAGAAGTATCAGTTAACATTTTCAATTAAGTTTGAACATTTCATGGAAGATCTTTACTCCTCAAAGAAAATTTAAACTGACAGTTTTAATAGTTAAATCTAATCATGTCTTCTTTGGCCACTGTGAGAATATATCTGGCCATATTTCCAAGGAAAAACCAGTAAATAGTATGGAAAATTAAATAATTAATATTTCTGCTAGTGTTAAGGTAGCCAAAACCATTGAAAAATACTATCCTGTAAATTTTAGAGAAACAACAGCCATCACAGATTGTTATCCAGTGCCCAAAGTCCCTTTGCTGGGCAAGTGTTGGTGAGTACATTTCAGTAGCTTCTGTCCTTGCTCCTTTTTGGTGAAGGCTGAAGTCAGGACATGCCAGAATGAGCTCCTTGTTTGCACACTGCTGGTGTGGCGAGACACAGTCATTCATTATTGTGGTTCTGTATGTCTGTGTAATTTATACAAATTTATGGAAGGAAATAAAGAAGTGCTCTGGTATCTAGGGTTTAGCTTTTTTCAAAATTCAGGATTTTTAAGATTATTTAAACTTTACATATTTGCACATACTGCATAGCATGCACAGCTTAAAAAGTACATGCAATCTAAAGAACTTTGCATGTACTCATAATAGAGTGGAGGATATAGATCTTTCCTTTTTGATACATTTCCTACATACTGGTAATTTTTATTTTTTTTTTTAGTTTTTTTTTTGCCTAAGAGAAATGAGCAAAACCAAAGTCAACTGTTAAACTTATGAGGTGCTAGAGTTTGGAGATAGCTGCCATCCTGTAAGACTGCTGTTGCAGCAGTTACACTTCCAAATAGAATTGGAAAGGTTCAGAGAAATTATAAAATTGTAACAGATTCCTAAGATCAGTAACTCAAACTTTTACAAGTTTTAAGTTTAATGAAAATCTAGGAGAGAAGAAGCAGAAGGGGAGCTGTTTACAAAGTGAAACACTAGTGTGCATGGTTCCTGGGCATTCTTCCTTCCTGAGTCAAACTTAAAAGTCCTTGTACTCAGGCTCTCAAACCACTCCAGGTCTGCCTGAAAAACTAAGAATCTACTTCTAAAATTACCAAAGAGATAAAGACACCAGATTCTCACTGTTATATACCTGGTGAGTGTTTCTCTGTGTGTGTAGGATGTTCCAAATGGCAGGACATCCATTATGAAACAACTTACCTAAGCATTAACACTTACTTTTATCTTGAGCATGTTCAGATCAAGAGGCAGAACCCACCCCCTTTTTTCTTCTGGTTTCCTGTTATTGTTGCTGCAGCTGTATATTTCTTCTTCCATTTCACTTTGTTCCTTCAATAAAGAGCTAAGCTGTGACTCTTGCCTTAAAATTGTGTCAAAATTGTGAATGTTGGTTTTGAATTACTTTGCTACCTGAAGATTGTTGTCAAAGTGACTGTTTCTTCTTAGGAAAGGAGGTAAGAATATATCTGTTCTACCTAAATCATGTTCAGATTCTTGAAGTTCAAGGCATCTCTCTTGGGTTTGACAAATTGAATTTGGAGTGACTGATGAAAAAATAAGGTGATGATAAAATAGTGGATCAAAGTATTTAAAACATCTTTCCTCAAAGTTTTTAACCACAACAGGTTAGAGCTTGCTTTTCCTGAGGATTTTTTTTTTTCACCCTACTCTAGAACCATAGAAATGTGGGGAGGTTGCTAATATCCAAAGGAGATTGCTCTCATTTCCACTGTACTTACTGATAATTTTTCTGGAAGATAAAAAATGTTAGTGTTAAAGCAAACAAAACATGCATTTGTAATCTTCTGCTTGCTACACAGTTTTTCAAGCAAGATGGCTACATTTCCTTCTAGACTGTTCTGTTCTAACATAATCTTGATAATTCCACATTCTTCAGTTTATAGTACAGATGTCTAAAACGGTCAACAACTGAAAAATAAGTATTTATCTTTCCAGCATAATTGGAAATACGTCTCATTTTTCACTGCTAAAGCATCCATCTGCAAGCACACACCCATGCACAAATACACACATATATTATACAAATGAGAACATATTTAACATTTAAATTTTAATTACTGTAGGAAAAGATTTCTGTGTTATACTTTTCCTTGCCTTTTTGGGGGGAGGGGAAGGGGAATGTTAGTTGGTTTGGTTCAGTTCTTTGGATTTGGTCTTGGTTGGGTTTTTTTTTACTTTAATACCTTCTTTGAATATCATCATACATAGAACTTTTTACTAATCTTAAATTAAATAGAAGTAACTTGCTGTGGAATGCTGTGGAATAAAATATTCAAGCTTCATGACTGGTTGAAAATAATTTCAAAAGGAGATGAGTAGTATTTTTTAGGGAAAAAGCGTTACTATGTATTTCCTAGGTGATCAGGAATATGGGATTTAGAAATGCAGTAGCATTTGGAGTCTAAAGTAAAAAACACACCACCTCCTGTTTGGTTACAGCTGAGCACTCAAAATCATTTTTTTATCATTCCTTCAACAGCTATGATTTTGCTTCCCTTCTAGATTATTCATCTAAGGGGAAAAATACAACCCTTTTTAAACTTGGTCTCTTAATTCAAATGCTAGCTTCCTTTAAAGCAGAGAAACCCGTTGCAATCACAATCCTTCTTCTCATTTTACATTAGCCTGGGTCCACATTAACAAGCACAGTGTGAGAAGGAATCATTTTTTGCTGTAAGATACAATATTCTGAAAATCATATTCCATGAATGTGAACATCAAGTTCAATTCATGAGATGAGGCTGTTCTGTATACTACCTGTGCAGCCAACACTTTGTTAGCTGTGTAACAGTGGTTCCTATAGCTGATATGGGAGAAGTTGACTGAGTTAAGAATATTGAGCCATGAGAGGATCTGAACAGGTTGTTCTCTGTAAGACAGCTGCCTCTGGATCATGTTCAAACTGCCCAGACTAGACTCTGAATTTTCACTTTTGCAGGATAAGAAGGGCAGTCAGTTAAACCTAGCAACCTGATTCTTAGCACATGAATTAGAAGCCTGCATTTTGAATATAACTAGTAGGAAAAACTAACACAACTGGTTCTTGAAGAGGCTTTGGTTGAAATTTATCACCCACTGTAATAAAATACATGTGGTTTGCTAATATCAGAAGCTGGGATGACTGAGACATCTTTCTCCTTTCCTAACAATTTTTCCTAAATGTTTTTCTTCTACCTGCTGTTACATGAAACACTCATCAGAGTTAAAAACATTAATCCTAACTCTTTACTAGTCTATCAATGAAGAAAACTCTGCAGCTTCCTTCTAAGGCATCTCTGTGATCCTACAAAGAGTAATTTGGTGTCTTCGTCCTCTCTGCTTACTGTAAGCCTCAATGTGTCTGCAGAAGGGTGGAGTCACTGCACAGTGAGCTTCCCAAAGGTCAGCAGGTGATGTTGGGAGAGAAGTGCGACCAAAATAGGCCCTGACCCCCTGGCTTCACAGCACTTCTCTTTGTTCAGAAGGCAAAATCCTCTCACCAGGGTGCACTGTGGGAAAAGCAGGAGCACTGGTGGAGAATATGCTCACAGTTAGAGGACTTACCTGGGAAATAAGGGGCTTGAGATGCTGGCCAGTACCTTTCAGAGGGGATTTCAAGCAGTAACTTTTGTTTTCCTGGAAGGTGCCTTAACAGCAAGGGTGCTAGGTCACCCCTCAAGAAACAGTAGCACAAACTCAAAAGAGAAAGCCAGAGAAGAGGCAGCTTTGTTCTCCTGTCTCTGTGGGAAAGCGGAAGCCCTGGGGTCTGCTCACTGTAACTGTAAGGAGCAAGTAGGTTGTGACTGGTAACAAAAACAGGGTAGGTGGCAGCAGTGGTAGGTGGCATGAGAAATGTGAGCAAAGGGGATCAGAGAGCATGGAGCATATTGTGGTGGTTATTACACAGCTCCAGGGATTAGAGTGAGAGGGTGAGTTTTGGCTTCCCTGAGTTCTCAGCTGGTGATGGAGTATCGCTTCCCACAGCAAAAGGGTGATAAGAGAAGCTGTGCCCCCACAGACAGTGAAAGCTTTTCCTTCCCCACCTAGAAACTTGAGAAAGATCTATAAGCTCTTTCACACCACATCAGCAGCTTGCATAGGAATTAAAATAATAATCAAGAGCCTTTACTCCAGTTGTTCTCAAGGATTTATCAAAAAAAGAGGGAACCATCACCCTAATCAGAAATTACACACAAACCAGATTCCAACCAAAGTTATAAATCTTGTTTACTTTCTTACCTTTCCCCCTAAATTGCATACATAGATTTCTGGATTAAAAAGAGATTTAAATAACTGTATGTAGTAGGGCAAATCTGTGACTTCCCTATTACAGAGGAATAAGATACCATAAAACACCTCCTACTCGCCGGCTGGAAGAAGAAGAATACGTGAGGCAATTTTCCCCTTTCCCATGCATGTGGGCAGAGGGTGGGCTGGCAAGGGGAAAATATAGGAGGAAAGACTGATTGATGCACTACTGAAAAGGCAAAATAGACTAAACAGGACTGAAAAAAACACTATTAGCCCAGAGGTAAAGACAGACCAGTCTGCCTAGTGAATAATAGCAAGAACAGAAGTGGTCTATTGGATGTTTCTTATCAGAGAGGTATCACAAGCTTTACTTAAAAATTGAATTTCTTAAATAAAATTTTAAAACCTTCAATCTAAGAACTATAAATCAATTAAAAATTACTTGTTTATCCAGCCACCCCCAAAAAGAAAAAAATTGTAATAACTGAAGCAATATACCACAAGGATAGAATTACTCCAACACACTTCCTTAAAAATCATTTTGGTTTCCAAAATTAATGTTCATTTGAGTAGAGTACTATACTGTAACACCGACACTAGGCAGGATTTGTGCTGACTGATTGATGCCATCTGTTCGCGACTCGGATGTTACTTTCTCTAGCTTTCAAATAGGGAAAACAAAAAGCAAAACTACCTCTTCCCAGTCTCAGTTAAGGTATTTATTGAATTTAGTTGAATTTTCAACATTTACTGCAAGGTTTCTTTGGGGGGAGAAAAAAAAAGGAAAGAAAAAAAAATAGCACTGGTGCCATAACGTTAAGTCACGGCTTAGCAAAAAAGACCCTCTGCAAGTTATCTGTGCTTTAAAGAGAAGGAAGCATTGTAATTAGCAAGTGTTTTGCTAACAGCTAGAAATGTACATCCACTCTGTAGGCTTGCTGGAACATAAACTGCTTTTTTCTCCCGACATCTGGTATCCATTAAAAAAAAAAAAAAAAAAAAAAAAAAAAAGGGACCTAGCAACCAAACTTTACATATAGCATCTTAAAGAGGCAGCACACAATGGATCACTCCCTTCCTTAAGTAACGTGGAACCCTTTTCCTGAAACAAACAGAATAAGCAGAGCTGGGGTATGGGGAGTGCCAAACAATTCAGATATAAACCCGCTATAGGTTACCAATCTGCTGTCAGCAGTGTGAGCCTGGCATTATTGACACTCACAATTGGCAAGCAGAATTCCCTCCCAGCTTAATTCCTTTGATTTCATCTGATTCTCCTGACTTCCTTGGAGCCCGTTCTGTTGCGGAAAGCCGTCGCAGCCCGTCCCTCAGCGGGACCGGGAGCCGCTCTTCCCCGTACCCAGGCAGGGAATGCGAGGGCAGGGAAGAGCAAGGCAGGACAGGGCAGGGCAGGGCGAGTAAGGCAGGGCAAGGCAGGGCCGGGCAAGGCAGGGCCGGGCAGGGCAGAGCAGAGTAGCACAGGTCAGGGCAGGGCAAGTCCGGCCGGCCCGGCCCGCCGAGTGCCCCTCACGGCCCGGGGAGGAGCCGCCCGGGCGTCCCGGCCTCTCCCTCCCCGCTGCGGGGCTGTGCGGGCCCGTTCGCAGCCGCTGGGGGGCACCCGGGCGCTCGGCGCGGCGGCAGCGGGGCGGGCTCGGTCGGTGCCGGCGGCTCCCGTCACGGCTGAGGGGCGGGGGTGTCCCGGGAGCCGGGGAGCCGAGAGGAGCTGCGGGGAGCGGGAACGGGGCGGCGATTCCCGGCCTCCGTTCCTCGGCGGGTGGCAGCCGGGGGAGGCGGAGAGCGAGCTCAGCGCCTGTCGTTGCCGGCGCTTTGCCCGCTGCCCGCCCGGCCCGACACCGCGCTGCTGTGCCGGGAACAAAGAGCTTCTTACGGGACTAAAAGGTGTCCCGGCCGCTACTGCGGCTGCAGAAACGCCTTGTCCCGGTTGGGTCACGGCCAGAAAGCTCCCAGGAGTGGCGGGGCTGACAGTGACTTGCTGCCTTGGAAAAGGACCAAGCTCTGCATCCGCTATGGCATCAAAATGTTCCCGGGCTGTGGGCCCGGGGCTGGCCCCAAAGAAGCACCTGAGAGCCCAGAGCATCCTGTCACTGGCCGATCGCGTACAAAAAGAGTGGCAAAGAGACTGAGGAAAATTAGAGCGCTCCTCTTCTGCACACTGGGAGCAGCGAGTGCTGGGGCACCCCACTTAAAGGAGAAACTGGTCCGGTGATGGATGTCTAAGATAGTCGGTGCCTAAAACATATCCTACAATAAATATGGGATGTGGGAACTGAGCTTTGGTGGTACTGGGAAGAGGAGGCTAACGAAGGGTTTCGTGATTACTTCTAACTGCTTGAGGGGCCACTATGAAGGTGACAGTCGTGCCAGATGATGTAGCAAAAGTGCTACATGTGCAGTCTTGGGAGGTTCAGTCAGGAGGGGTGTTCGAGACTACCTGTCTTGACTGTCAGGACAGTCCTTGGAGCACTTCAGACATCACCCCTGACCTGGCAGTGGGATAACAGTCCTCCTTCATGTAGGAATTGGACTCTTATGACCTCCAGAAACCTTCCAACCATTATTTAGCGACTCCATGATTTGTGTGCTTATCAGCTTTAACATCTCTGCCTCTCTACACAAATTAAGAATATACAGAAAAGGACAAAAATGTAGTGTAACTTACCAATAAAGTTTTGTGTTTATATTGTACAAAGGGTACAGTACTACACATAGTTTATTATTTTTGCATAGTATTTCTGTATGTCCTAGCATCAGTAAGTGCCTTTGTAGTTAGATTAAGAATGTCTATGATGGAAGAAAATTCCCTTGGGATAAACCTTATGTCCTGGTTTAAACTACTTGGTTAAATTATGTTACCTTAATACAGGAATTTTCAGCTTATAGATATCCCTGTCCCGCAACTACTTATGAAATAAATTAGTTGACCCATTTTGAATCTCTTGGCTCACTAGGTGTGGGTAGTTTGACAGCACTTTATATGTTAGTATTAAACAGACAAAAACTTTGCCTCAGACATCAGGTGCTGCTGTTAGAAGATAATAATTCTGTGAAGGAGGTGTTGTGTTATGTTATGCCTCCTCATTGCATGTAGATCTTTTAGATAGGTACGGGGAGTAATCAAATGATACATCTGAACCTAAACAACAGTGATTTTTTTCCCCCCAGTACCTCAAAGGAGCAGCATTACCAGTGAGAACTGTATCTATTAACTCCTGATTACAGAGTCTAATTTATCAGGATACCATATAAACAAAACTAGTTTAATTTGTGATAATACAATTGAGTATATTCAAGTCGCCTCCTCACAAAGCAGACATGACTTTTAAACAACAAAAATTTAATCTAGCAAATTCCAATGTAGTCCCAACATGTGTGGCTTTTCATGCTTATCTCTTTTTTTTTGAAGCAAAAATTGACTTTTGTTTTCCTCAGAAACTGTAACTTTAACCAAAAGTAGAAATATGAAGCATTACTGTTGGCACCTATAATGAGAAATACCTAACTGCAGTATTTAACAAGGATGGAAAGATTGAGCAGCTGAAATCTTCTTACATTTTTGCAAACAGTGTTTAACAGTGATAGCTAAGAAATTTGGGGGTTTTTTTTATAATTTTACTGATTTATAAGTAATCAGTATATTTCAATACATTAAAAGAGCATCCCAGGTTTCCTGCTTTTTAGCCAAGAAAAAAGCTGTTTTGTAGGATCCAGAAGTGTGAGATTTGATCTGAAAAGTCATCTCTTTATGGTTCAGGAGTCATGGACTAAACACACTTCAATGTATTAATAAAAGAATCTTCATCTCTATATCTTTTTTTTCATTCTTCAAACATCTATTTACATAAGTGATCTAACATAGTTCACAATATTTGTTTCTTCAACAAAATACCTGCTGAAATTTTTTTTCAGGGTTAATTTTCTGTGTCAGTTGGGATGATGGGAATTAAAAATGAACTCATACTGGATTTCATACTAAATAATATTCACCATTTCATTCTACATCATATCTGTGCTCTGAGCCCTCAGCTGGCTTCTGTCAGGAGTGCTGTGGCTCTGGTGGTTAACTTCATCCACAGAAAACCATGAATGTCAAGTTTTCCTTAGGAAGTAGATGCTATCTGCACAAGCTCCTTTTTCAAAATGTAAGATAACTAAGCAAGAAACAAGTACTAACACCCTTCTGAGAGGTGAAGAATGTCCTCAGGGAATTCCTTTCCCATGGACATTCTCAATCCTCTCTGAAGGCAAAGAGGTAATAGAAAAAAAGATGTATGTTTGAATGACATTTTTCTTCACCCTTATGACCTTAATATTGTTCTACAGCCTGTACTGAAGCACAAAAAAATGCTTGAAGGTCTTCACATGCTCACAGAATCATTGAGGTTGGAAGGGACCACGGGAGGTCATCGAGTTCAACCTCCCCGCTCAAGCAGAGTCCCCTGGAGAATTTTACTCAGGATTGCATTCAGACATCTTTTGAGTGTCTCCGGGGAAGGAGACCACAAAATCTCTGAGCAGCCTACTGTCACAGTAGGGAAATTCCTCCTCATATTCAGGTGGAACTTCAGTGCGTCAGTCTCTGCCTGTTGCCTCTTGTCCTGTTGTTTGGTACCACCAAGCTAAACATGAAAAAGGGAGTGTAGGAAAATGTTATCAAATCTTGTACAAGATAAAAGCCAAATTTTATGTTTTCCAACATTAAAAAGCTGAATGTTTTCAAGTTTTTTTAGTGTTGTGATAATAATGATAATAGATAGAGTAACTAGTACTGTTTGTCCATTGTACAGATTTTTTTATCAAACCTCTGGTGTGGATATACATTTGCATACATGCACAAGTAGACTACAAAATTTTCTCCTAAGAGCCATATAGTGTTATACCTAAAAAATATGAGAACTGCCAGTAAAGTGAACTGTCCCCAAAGCTGTTGGCTTTGTAGCAGAAGAAACTAGGCTTTTTTGTTGGTTGTTTTTTGTTTTTTTTTTTTAATCCAGGAAAAAAACCCAAAAATAAGTTAATGCTTATATAGTGTGAATGATAAGGAGATGAGTAAACTGGGGAGGTATGCCATTTCATCAGAAGCAGATGTATCTTTTGAAATCTAATTTAATTTGAGATTTATGCCATCATCCAAAACCAAATTTAAATAATATTTAATGGTTTGTATGGATTGGGGCTTTTTTTCAACTTTTCAAAATGGTAAGGAAACATGAATGATAAAGTCTACACATAATTTTTTATAATAGAATTATAATGGAATTGAACACTTCTAGAATTAGTCTTAGACTGGTGCTTTTAATGACATTTGGACAGAGAGCACTTTCCCAGTTACACCAAATGGCAATTATTGCTACTAATAATGCTGGATTCTATATTTTTTTATATGGGGATGTATTTTTGAGGAAAAGTCATAAACAGAGGGGTTTTATTTTAGCAATGCTTGAGTGGTTATTTAATAATTGCAGCATCCAATCATACATTAAACTTTAAACAGCTTCATGATAATCAAAGGGTTATTGTTCATATTTTAAAATGTGCCAAAGGCCTTATGTTTAGAGCTTAAGAAACTAGTTAAACAAATGCCTTAGTAAACCTTATTGATTTACTAAAAGACAATATAATAATATATAAAAAATACACATATATATTAGCTTTAATACGAGGATAATGTTAGATCTTTTCAGAATATAAAAAGAATATAAATAATTTTTAAATGGTAGAAATAATTTTAAAGACTATACTGACTTTTAAGGCATGAAAATGGTTTTTATGAAAATTAACCAAACAGTCCTTATTCATTATGTGGACAAAATGGTAATTAAGAAAAGAATTTTAGAAAAAGACATATTTGGACAAATGATTTCAGCTATATTTAAAATTGCATTGATAACTATATAAATAAAATGGATTTAATACTCCCACTTCATCCCAGCTGCATAGAGAACATGATTATACTCCATATATTATAATGCATTACTTTGAAAACAGCTGGAAATAGTACCATTCACATTGCTTTTTAAAATTAAAACCGGAAGACAAACTATTCTTTCTATGAATAGATTTCTATGAATGTAGGTTACATTACATGTGAGATTAATATCTACATTAAGAAATCCAGGTTTCATTTGAAACCTTCCTAAAGGTATCAATTTTTTTACACTTAAAACTTTCAGGTATACACAAGTGATGAACCTTCATTCCATAGTGATTTTTAGGGTAAAATTCCTCTCAGCAGATTGTAGACATCAGTCATGTAAACAATTGCGCCTGAACCAGTCATCATAGGCTTTCCTTGGAGAGAACTTTTGGGATAGAGGTTTCTTTAGTAATTTGTGTTAAATTACATCAAAGAATCACCTGCTTCTTTCCACCAACTGTGAAAGGAAGGACTGGGGCACATCTTAGCCTTTGCCACCCAGCTGTCCTTTAGTGCTTTGCCTTGTATTTAAATATAATGAGCAGAGTAGATTCTGCCTGCATTCCTAAAATACTAAGTTTATTGGATTATATATTTTGACATGTAACTGTATCAACATAATTTGATTTCTCTGAGCCTGAATAACCATGAAAATACACCAGAATCAGTTTTATCTACAGTACCTTGTATTATTAAATATTAGCCTTTCTTTTTCTACTTGGCTTATTCAGGATTTTCTTTCCCTGATTTTCAGTAGTTGTTTCGAAATATTGACAGATTCTGTAAAGTCGTTTCTATGGATGTCTCAAACTGAAATTTTCATCACTCTGAAAGAATAAATATATACATAAAAAACAAAATTTATACAAAAATTGCTGAACAGGATGATCCATGTATCCAGCTGGAACTGTGCTATATGAACAAGCATTTGGGAGTGTGTTGTACTAAATACTGAGTTTGGGAAGGACGTAATATAACAAGAGCATGTTCCAAAGTTACATTTACCCGGGATTCTTCTGCATGGAAGATGTCATCACTACCTCAAAAACATGCATAAAAACTCAGTACAGCACTCACAGGCTGTAATTTTAAGATCTAGCTCATCTGTATGACTGACAGATATATCAGTTTAAAGAATTTTACCTCATAACTTTACCTTGTTGGCAAAGCTAAAATATATGAGCAAAACTATCTCATTAAGTGAAAATGAGTTATATATATATTTATAGAGCTGATGTGAACAGTCAGCATCAGCTTGTACATATCAAGGAATTCCTTGTAGAAGCCTGAAAAATTAATAATAAAAAAAGAAGACTGGAAATTGAAAATATAATAGAAGATTTTATTTTGTGTAAATGTGAAGTTGTATTATGGAATCTACATCACCAGAACCTAAAAACCACAAAATCCCTAGTAAAGCACTCATTGCCTTAATAACAGAGAAAAGCAGTGGTTAATGTAATCTGACTTTCTAATACAATTAATTTTAAACAGATTGTTTAGACCTACTTCCATGTTTTTACAGCAGTATGAAGGGAAGAGAGAAATCTTCAACAAAATAAATCAAACTTTACAAATTAAACATTCATCCCTGATGGATGAGGGAAACTCTCAGGGGGAATTGGACTAAATGATCATTATAGTCCCTTCCAATTGGACTATTCTCTATTCTATTCTCACATTATTCCCCTTTCTACTGTCTCCTCACAACTATTTCCATATCTGAGGTTCTAAATGCATTGTCTTGGTCTGCTCTTCTGTTTTATCCATTTTATATCAGAATTATTTCAACAAAATCTCAAGCTCAGGCTTCCAGGCAGAGATAAGCCTTCATTTTTTGAAATATTTTCTCTGGTCCCTCAAATTTTTAGGAGACTTGCTAATCATGTTCAGCTGCCCCCTAATCAGAATGAGAAGCTGTTTCAGTCTTTGTTTTACAATACATCCATTCTGTTAATATTTTCCCTGGTGGAAAATCTTGCAATATTAGGTGATTGTAGACTGTAATCTATTACAGAGCTAGTTATAGCAGATGTAGAGTGATGCATCAGAAGTAAATTTGAAACAATTATTATTACATAATTAATATTTTCCTAGATAAATATATCTCTTCTCCAGGCTGAACCTTTAATTTCCACCATTGCAGCTCTAAAATTTTCAGTAGCACTGTCATCTTCAAGTGACATCTTTATCAAAATATTGCTAAGAGGAACTTTCAAAAAACTATTAACTTACTAGCTTTCCTATTTTTAGAAAGTAAAATTATAGAACTGACAAAGTACGTGCAGTAACTGTTGCTATGTCTGTTTGGAAAAGTAATTTCGTTTTGGCTGACTTTGCACCCACTTACTTCATTTAACCTAAAATTTCTGTCTGTCTTAAAGAAATGGTTCTCCAGAAACCAAAAACTACATGGCTTAGTTTTACACCACTTCAGACTCTTTGAAATTTCCACAGTAGCACTAGAAAATAGTTTGGGCTGAGGAATTGACAGCCTAATATCATATTTGTCTGTAAAGGATGCTTGAAATCATTAGAGAAAATATTCTGTATAGTACATTACAGACAAAGCTTTGCCAACTAAAACTGAATTTTGGTTGAATTATTTGTTAGCTATTCCTTTCCAATGAGTAAAATAATGATACTAGATATTATAGATTGAAAAATCTATTGAATTCTTATATAAACATTGAGAAAGACAGAATCATAATTTGTGAGTTAGAATCTCAGCCTTCAAATAGCACTGACAGTGGCAGCTCCTCTGATTTCTTTAGAAATCCACGGTGAGCTAAATCTCTTGTTCTTGGTTTCCAGACAAAACTGAAAAACTGCACTACTGAAAAAATTGTGTTAAAAACATAGATCCACTTTCCAGCATGTCTGTTCTTCTGTGTATTACATTTTTTCTAAAGTACAGAAACTGATGAATGCAGCTGCTTGTGAATATTTACAAATATTCTAGGTTTTCTGTGACATACAAGAGCTAAGGCTGGTGATATGTTGTATGCCATTAACCAAAGTGATTAATTATTCTAAATATGTTAAGAACATAGCTTTCTGTAATGCAGAGTATTTATTATGTAGGGTTTTCCTCCTTAATACCACTATTTAACAGAGGAGGTCTTATTTTTTTAATGTTTTAAGTAGGACTTTCTACATCACTACACTTCTGTTGTTTTTTGGAGGTTGGTTTTGGTTTCATATTGGAAATAGTGGCTCTATATTAGTTGCTGTTTCCCTCTATTTTCTTCTAGCAAGCCTTTGGAGGAAGGAGATGGAGGAAAAAACAGGCTTGGAAGGAAGCCTAAAATATACAGGGGGGAAGTGAGCAGAATTGATATTTTTCTGTCTTATTAGCTCTACTTCCCAACTCCTAGTATGGACAACTTCTATTATATGACAGATACAACTTCTTTAATAACCTAAGATAATTAAAGAAACAGAATTTTTTTAAATGCTACCCTCTCAGTCATGCCTGGACCCTGCTATTCTGTCTGTAGTACTAATAAACAGGATGAGGGCATATATACTCAAGCACCACCAGCAAATGGTCTCCTGTGCAATGTGATTTGCTAGCACACTAGCTTCTCTGCTTTCAGTCCTTCAAGAGGCTCTGTCAGACAATGTTTAGATGCTGTCTAGGAAATAACACTGGACAGAGACTTCTCTCTTCTGGGCAGTAAGCAAGGGGCCATCTTGTGTGGGAATGAGAAATTACTTTATTTTTGTGGGTGTGTTTGCTGCTGCCATCAGGACCAGTAGACCAGCTCTTATCCCTTTCATTTATTCATACAGCTGTATCCTCAGGGTTTGCCCTAGATGATTGGCAGCTACATGATAACCGAATAAAAGAGCATTGCTTTAATGGGAGTGCCATCGGTTTAATGGGCCTATGACTTGTTTGTTAATCTGATAAAGTTTGCAGAAAAGCCAAAAGGAGGAATCAAGATTGTCCTAGCAAAGTAGGATAAACTGCTCAGTGAAATAATTGCAAAAAAAATTAGAAAGTTAAAAAAGGCATAAAAAGAGTCAGAGAAGAATTTAGATTATGCCTTTAAATAATTCCTTAAAGTCTGCTTGTGATTGATCATCAGTATTTCCTAGTGTATATGTTAGCCATAGAGACTGAGGAAACAATTTGTCTACAGCCCATCCCTGAGTACTGCCTTTTGGAATCAGTTCCAAGCTTTCCCAGGGACAGGAAAACACTATCATTTCTCCCAAGCATCCACAATCCTGCAGCCTTGAGCAATTTTATTTCCATCTGGTACAAATGCATCCTCTCTTTCTTCTTTTTTCTTTTTTTCTACTTTTTTTTTTCTTCTTTGTCTTCTGCTGCTATTCTCAGTCTGCTCTTCAGAGTAAATCCTTCAAGTAGATCTCATTATTCTTTCAGGTAGCTTGTTTGATTCCTAGTATATTATTTATTTGCATGTTTCTTCTATCTTAAATGATCTTCTAGTTAACTAACTGTTTGCAAAACTCATATAATGTTTTATGGATATTCTTAAAGAAGTATTTCTATATATGTATGAACATATACACACACACCCCCACAAAAATTGCCATTCCTAAACTTTTGTTTAAATCTTCACAGCATAGACTGACTGTGGTGTACCAAGCAAGAGGTCTTACTGAATACACCACAGTTTCTTCTCTGCTCATCCAAAGAGCTATAATTGCTGTCATCCAGCTAGAAAGCAGCTGGATCATACACCTGTATCCACTAGCTGGAAAATGTTCCTAGGTTCCTCAATTTAGACAAGTTCTTAATAACACAAATTATATTAACGGTATAGGTGAATAATTGGACATGTTAGAATCAGATGTGTTTTGCCTTCTCCTACACACCTTTTGTAATTTCATTTTAATCTTCTGCTATTGTGGTAACAGACAGTATAAACATTAATTTTAATACTATATACTAACATTTAACAACTGTAATGTTGTTAAGGTTCTTCAATGAGCACAAGAACGAATGAAAAAAATAAATTGGCACATCTTTATTAGACACCTAAACGCCTTGAGTTTGTTGAAGCTATCTTTCTAAAGCAAGTGGTTAAGTTTCCTGGATGTTCAATAGTTAGACTTTGTTTCTCAAGACGGTGGTTTTGCCTCATTCAGTTTAACAAGGGAAGTTAAGCTAATTGGATCTCCTTATGGTACCTTCAAGAAAACCTAGCCTTTATCATTGACTGTATAAGGAACTTAGGCATTGTGAGAACAGTTCAGATGCTTCTGGGATGGAATCCAGGATGGGATTAATCATACCTGATTTAAACTGTTTAAAATCAGATAGTCTAGTCTAACCTTTTTGCATACATTTCAACTGTCATCAAGAGCAAAGGTCCTTTCTAGCACAATTCATCTCATTCTCTGGAGATGTCTGTTAGCTCCACTGACCATGGATACCCAACTGTGAAATAAAAAATCATCAGGGAATGAGTTCAAACACTGGATAAATACTTAAAATACTTAATACTTGCTGTCTGGAAGTGCCTCAGATATACAACTTATTTTCTCCTATCCAAAGCCACAGTATAAGATGTGGATGCAACTGTAGACATTAAAACTGTTAAGTGAGCACCAGAATCAATGAAAATCTGAAGCTGAAATCTGTCTGTCTTTATCAAATACCTTACACCTAGTTTCGTATGTTCATGTGTTTGTAGAAGCAGACCTTCTCAAAAAAGTACCTAAATTTCCTGGAGAATGAACAGTGCTATTAGTCAGGGCTCGTCCTTAGCCATGTTTCACTCAGCCCTACACACATAGCAAATACGACTAGCCTGGGTAAATAACTCTCAGATGGCCAGTGTTGGTGAGGTAACTTACCTAAGCTGTAGGTGGGAGCAAGATATCCAAGTCAGGTAAATTGAATTCTTGTACTGAAAAGTTCATAGCTAGCCCTGTCAAAGCTGCGTATTTGGTTTGATTTGTTTTTACACCTCTTTTCCCTCTGCAGTGTCTGGCCTTTGATGATGGGCTAAATTCATGTTGAAGATTTTCTTTTATGTATATTAATAGGGTCTTCTCTTCCCAAGTACCAAGTTTTATGAAAGCTCCAAGAGTTTACATATCTTTGGTACTCCCAGCTCTCTGTCAGAAGTAACTGATCAAGCAGAAAGTGACTGAAATTAAGTTATAGCATATACATACCATACCCACACAGCCAGTGTTGCCACAGGAGTCTTGTTTCCTTAGGAGATCATCTGAAGATGTTTTTTAATGATCAATACAGGCAAAGACAATGTAGTGTCTTGTCCCTGGTTTTGGACAAGAATTTGAGATATTTGTTAAAAAATAAGTGGTCTTTCTGTATGCCTTCAGCTTTCATGAGAATGCATGCACAGTTGGCCTGATAATATTTATCATTGCACATAATGCTAGCTTACTTATACTAATATTTTTATAAACCAGGACTATTAGGAAATAATTTAATAAGAAAAAATATTGGAATAATAAAGAATGTTAAGCATACAGAAAGGCATCAGACATAATGTAATACATTTTTCCAAAAATTATCATCATCCACCTCCATCCTTACAGTCACAGGACTGGTCCTTCTGAAGGTTTTCTACATATATTCTCTTAGGCTGACTGTTTGCAAACTAATACAAGCGAGAACCCAACAGAGTGATAATAGACTCAAATAGCAGTATATTTTCCCCAAGAGTTGCAGCAAAATGAAAGCTTCATAAATATAGTTTTTTTCATGTATCAAAAAACACACAAAAGCTCTGAAATGTGCTTTTCTCCTAGCTTATCATGCTGTGAGGTTACTGACTCTCTTTGAGACCTTTCAACTTCAGCTAGTGTCATTTATACCATTTCATAAGACCAAAGGCCAAAAATGTTGTAACCAGCTGGAAGCAGCAATACCCTAACATAAACAGAAGGGAAAAGAATTTTTTTTGTTTCCACTCCTTCCCATAAAACTTCTGTCTAAACCAATTAATTTTAAATTCTCTTACCTTCAATTTCATGGTTTCTTATATGCTGTCCTTTAAGTCTTGAAGAAAATATTATATAGCACTAAAATATTTCTGTAAAGCACCCTTTTATTCCTTTTGGCAGAAATCCATATTATAATCAAATTTAAAATAAGATGCACACCGATTTTGAACTTGGTCTTTAAACTGGACAGCTGGGAAATTTTCTGTTTGGACTGCATTATCTGTCTAATTGAACTGCTTTCTGAGCAATGCAGATTGTAGTGAAAGGTGCCCTCTAGCAAGATGGCATTTCTAATTGACTCATCTGAACTGTAACATTATTGCTGGCTTTCATTTGATTGTGTCATGGTGAGTACATGATGATGCCTGCGATCTTTAGGGAAGGTGGATCACCTCCCTAAATTTAGGATGTTATGAATTATGGGCTACAAAACTGTCATTTGCATACAAACAACCAACTGAATTTCTTCCTGACATGGTCTGTTACTACAAAGACATTAGAGATGCTATTTTAAGTCACATGTGCAAGCTGCCTGGCGACTATAATCAGGTTGACTAATCAGGTGGCATGGCAAATTTGGCCTGTCATATGGTACATTGAATCCACTGTCTTTGTATTCAACTCTAATATTTTTTACTTACTGAGAAAATAAAATCTCCTTTCTCTTCACTTCTGTTTAAACTCAACTCATCCAGAAAAGAGGATATACAGTTGCACTAGACTAGTCAGTTATGTGTAAGCATCAGATATAAGGTAAAACCTCAGGGTTTTACCCTATATAATAACTAGGGGGTCTTATAAGCATTATTATATTGCATCTGCTCTTGTTTCAGAGCCTTGATTAAAGACAAAATGAAGTCTGTGTTGCTAATGGTTTGTCGGTTTGTGGCTCATTTGCTAGTTCTTCCTTTCCAAAATATTGCTTGCATATTTTGTAGTCCATGATTATGCAGAAACCACAGATGTTTGTATTACTGAGGTTTCCCTCTTCTAACTGCATACTCTCTTAAGCACATCCCGTGAAAAATCTATGTCTTGCCCATTCATTTCATAATCACATTAGAGATCTTCTAGAAGCAGCATTTTATGGGTGTTTTTGTGATTCTCCTCAATGTCTTTGCCTTCCATTTCTTTCTTTCCTGCATGTCTCCTGTCTCATTGGCATACCTGATTTCTGGCAGCATTGTCAAGACATCCATCCGCTTCGTTGTTGTGCTTCAGATTCATTAAACAATCACTGGAGTGATTATCCAGTGGGCAAACCTTGCTGGATGTTCTTCACAAGGTCAAACTAATCCCCAGTGGCATAGTCATACCAATGGTAGAAACTTTGGAAGAAAAAAGTATTTGTTTTCTTTCTCCAAAAATACAATACAAAGAGGTAAAATTTGGTTTGCCTTCCATCTAATCAAAATATTTCTGCAGAGAAAGGGGTTTGGGAAGGATAACCAACAGGAGGATTGGATTAAGAGGTCTGAGAGACTGTAGTTGTCTAAATCATAGCTGGCCTATACTTTTCATCTAGTCTTCTTACCGTAGAAAAATAGAAGTGTAAGGATGGTGCATGCCAGTTGTCCTTAGCACATTGGAGTAATTCTTTTGAAAGACCATGCATCATTGCCCATAAAGGGAACTAGTTTATAATTCTAATGCATCTGAAATGTTAAAAGGATGTTCTGCTTCAAGATACAGTGGAGGAAAAGCTAGTTATTCAAGACAACTTCTACAAACCTTGGGAAAAAAAGTAATGGGAAGGGATTTCAAGTTACAATGAAGATACAAAGAAAGCTTGTTTTATCAAATAATTTCAGAACTCACGTATCTCTTCGTGAGTTAGGAAAGCATATTTCATCATTTCCAGAAACTGGCTTAAGTGGGAACAATGATAGAGCAACTGCTATGCTGACAAGAGTCTGTTGCATTATTCAAGGAGCTTAAGATAATATGAGCATGTTTAATCACATTTTTCTCATAATTTTTTGTTTGCTAAACACATAGATGTATACTTTTAAATATTGACATAAATACTGTTGCTCCATATAAATATTGCTGTTCTCTCCATTAAGGCGCTGCTGTTCTCTTCGGTTTCAAAATAATCTTAAAATACATTTGCTTTCCCTAGCCATGAAAGCATAGCTGAAAGCAAGAATTAAAAGGAAGTAGAACTGTAAGTGAAAGGACAAACTTGTCGGTACCACAGCTACCCTCATCTGATATTAAGATTGCAGGTTGGTTACAAGTGAAATGTTTTGTAACACAGTCCATGATATTTATAAATAAAATAATCTTCCTTTACATGAAAGTCAGGTTCCAAACCACTGTCATTTTTTTTAGAACAATTACTATCAAGTTATGTGTAATCACATCTTCATGATCATTCAAGTTACAAAGCTATGTATTTTCTTGCTTTAAGTGGACTTCTTTGCTCACATTAAAGTTCTCCAGAACTGATCATAAAATGAACAATGGTAAGGCACCAGAAGGTCATTATTTCTGCCTCTGCTTTGTTTCTGAAAACATTCCTTGAAGCTCTTCATCTTATTTCTAGTGAAACATCCTTTCTGAGTAGTCCCAGACTGAAACAGTACAGGTATACTTTGACACAATTCAATATTTTTCTTTGAACTTCTAAAGTTATACCATTTTCTCACTTCAGTTTGAATGTCTTCAAAATTGTTCTGTTTGCAGACAATAAATACACCAACATAGCAGCAATAACCTTTCTGTTTCAAACTAATAAACCTGTTGCTTCAAACTCTAGAGACATAAAACCCGAAGAAAGATTGAGGGAGATGGGAGTGTAGACACTAAGGAGCTTGGAAGTTGGATCATGTTTAGATCAAGAATAGTGTGTATATTCAAAAGCATAGAAGACTGTTATTCAACAGGTGTCTGGGAGGTGTTTGATGATCCATCAATTATTATGAATGTCACATTCAATGTTAACCTTTGGGCTAACAAAGGGTGATCAAAGGTGTTTGTGGGTTGCAAGGCTAAAAGCTACTCTTTTGGATTAGATCTTGGTGGCTGATCTGCAGATATATGAAAACATGCTATTTTGAGTGGAAAACAAAATGAAACATTTGCTAGCACATCGTTAATACAACTCAGGTAGTTTTAGGTTTCTGCAATACCTAAGCTTGATCTAGTCAGACTAGACTTCATTTATATGTAGAGGAAAGGAAAAGGCACTTCTAGGAATTTATTATGGACTTCAGTATGTAAAAGGTCCATTCTAGAACAAACTGTTTTCCACAGTGTAAGAAAGGAATGCCAGAAGACTACATCAAGTGTAGAGTCCTAAATTTTATATATGTGTATTTACTAAGCAACTATTTGTATTTACTAGCAACATTGTTGGACTTTACTTCATCTATGGCCAAAAAAGGTCTTGACTTATATTGGCTGTCCACCCCTCAGTAACTAAACACTGAAATTATTTCTCAGTTAGTGACTGATAAGGAAATCAGTTGGCATTCACATTAACTCTTTGTCTATTTTTTGGTTCAGGAAACATGTAATAGAGTTTTGTTTTGTTTTAGCTTTTTTGTTTGTTCTTTTTCTTTAATCTAGTTTGTGGTATGAACATGGGTAGAGAGTCCATTATTAGAAAAACAATATATTCAGCATGTTTACATAAATTAAAGTCGTAAAAATATTAGAAGGTAGAGATAAAGCAAACAGATTTTAGAGAAAACTTAAGATAAGTTCTACATAGGGTGAAAAAACATCAGGACAAAAATACTGAAATTTACAATAAAAGAAACTACCAAAGGAACCATTCTGTAAAAAACACAGACTACACCATTTCCCAATTTGTGCAGTAGCATAAAAAACCAGGCGGAATAGAAGTCATTGGGTATTCACGATCCACATCTAAAAAGTAACTTTATGGGACAAGACTTAATGTCTTCCTGTCTAACTATTAAATGTGTGAAACAATTTTGTGTATACTAAGCCCGACTCCTTTGATGTTGATCAGTTTGACCTAGAGTCCTATGAATGAGTTAAACTATCTTCTACACTGAGGGGACATTTTAACAACAGAAGGGGAGGTGTGTCATACCAGCACCATTCAGTTATGTAATAGTTATTTTCTTTTTCCTTCCCTTTTTTTTTCCCAGAAAGCTGAGAAGTAGATTCTTATTAAACTTAGGGACACAAGTCTCTCACTCTGTCTAGTCTCGCATCACTGACTAGTGGTGTAGTAACTTAGCACTAGCAAAAGGCAGGACCCAGCACCCACACAGAATAATGGAAGTCATGCTCCTAATTAGTGCTGTTAAATGTAATGTCACTTATCCAAATATGTGTTCTTCTGGCATGTAGCTGTGGAGACACTTTGAATCTCAAATGGCTATAGACAAGATGGGTGACTGAAAATTTCAGTATTTTCAGGTTTTAGAACTTCAGAAACGAGAGTACATCTGGCAGCAAAAAATGAAGATGCATTTTTGCATTTCACCTTTATCTCTGATGGTGCTTGCAGCAACTCTATTTTATTATGTCTTGTTCCAAGCCAATAAAGACAGGATATCCTTTCTGTGAAGCTTGGCCCTAAGAGGCCCCACATTGTCTTTTGTACCAAACTAAAACGTAACATGCCAAAAGCTAACAATAACATAGTACATGATACACATAACCAACTGGACACTAACCATGCTAACACTGCAGCAAAGTGGTCACTACTAAGAGCCCTCCAGAATGGCAGGCTTGCTGTAACCTGGAGAGCCTAAGCCCTGGTGTACTGAGGCTCTGCAGTCTCACACACTCTGAAGATTTAAGGCCTAACTTATTTCATTCTTCCACTTACTCATCCCTCATCCACAGGTAGAGATGACTCCCGCACTTTTCCTTTCAGTTTCTGTTGAACAGATATCAAGACAAGACAAAACATGCTTTCTAAGTGCTATTTGACAAAATGAATGTTGAATATCGACTAAAACTTGGTTTGCTGTCATTTTTTACTAAGATCCCATTGTATTATATAAGGTGAATGTAGACCTTTGCTTGCAAATCTAAAGTTACATGTCAAATAAAAGAAAATTCATTAAATCAAAGTGTCAAGCAACTATAGAAACAGCCAGACATGCAATCACCTATTTAGTTTCTAGTTGAGCTACTGTTTGAAAATGAGAAAGTCTCGAATAAACAATATAGTCAGATTTCTGTTACATTTTAAGAAACAGAGAAACGCTTATGCATTGAGAGCATTTTCCCCATCGTCTATGTAGATTCTTTCACCTCATTTCACTTTTATGTGGCCTTTATATTCTGTTTTTATAACTATGAATAAATAAACTCCATATTCTAAGGGTATAGCAAAGCATTTGCTAGATCTCCTTTGCCAATGGTAGTATAGTTTTCTGATTAATGTCAGTTAATAGCACATGCCCCTCCATAAATAAAGAATAAAGAAGCAGTTACAAGCATGACATAAAAATGAAACTTCCTTCCCATTTGTGCTTGCTGATGCCCAGGTGTTGTTAATATTGATGCATAACCTGTGTGTTCTATTTCATCCATACAAAACTGAAATAATTTCTAAACATTCCTGGAGTCATCCAACAGCAACTTAGAGAACTGCACACGTTTTCATATCATGTCAGTATTTAGGCATCCAAGTTATGCCTTCAGTTTCTCAGCTCTTCATAGCTGAATATGTAAATCTTGCTGTTTGCCTTTGATTTTCACTGGATATCTTTGCACAGAAACAGTGTCTGGGTGCCAGTCAGGATACCTATATTGCTAGAACTAATTTTGTGGCATAGGTTAGCACTGCAAGGATTTATATGTAACACCCAGTATCTAATGGCATATAATACTTAAGATTTTTTTTTTCTCTATCCATTTCCAGCTAGGTATGTACGTATAAAGACAGAGTATTCAAGCAGGATGTCCAGCATGTCTGGGAAACTTGGTCCTTTATGGCAGTTTGCCTTATCATAAGCAGCAGCCTTCTCCTATTTTTTCCATTTCCTGGATTTAAAAGTTTTGAACTATTACCAAATTAGATATGCATATCTATCTGTTAAATAATAATTTATAAGAAATATCAATAGAAAATAAAATTTAAAAATTCACAAAGATGAAACATCAGTCAAAACCTAAAATTGTACTGAAGACCCACATTATTAGAAAAAGAAAAATCAAAACACAGAATCAAAATACAGCCCCACTGAACCAAACCAAAACAGTAATTCAAAGTAATATAAAATAATGTAATTTTCTGATTTACATTCACTTTTACAGCATCCAGGGCTTCAAGTTTTACTCTGTATCCAGGAAGATGAAAACTTTTTCTAAAAAAAAGTTGAACTACCATGTGATTGAAGAAGCACCTAAAAAAATCCCACAAAAATTGTCTGTGTTTGGTAAGACACGGAATCATATAATGAGATAGTACACTAGACAAGGTTGAAATTCAACTACTTAGCAACAATTCATAACTGGAGAACAATTAGTTTTCAAAACGAACTGAGAACACAGTGAATTTGGAGAAAGGTCCTAAGTAAGCTCATACAGCAACTTTCATACATTTCAAGGAAGTAGATAAATTAGAGATTATTGTGTGAAAGAAGATGTATGAACAAGAAAATATATATATTTGAAAAATTAGCATTGAAAACCTTGAGAAGTACAGATTTGTTTACAATGAAATATTTAAGGATTTCAATAAACAAGATCAAGATACCAGGAAAAGTAGTGGCATCAACAAGAAGCACTAAATAATGGAGATAATGGATACATTTTTTTAATGTAATGAAAGATAACAAAAGTAAAAGGACTATAGTAGATAATTCTGTTTACTGACTTTTAAGGTCAGGAACTTGTTTTTAACCTCCATGCTTATAATTAATTGCATCACTTATTTGTTCTGCAGAAGACTTCTTGTAAAGCAATGGGGAAACAGATGCTGGCTTTGAACTCTCCAAGCAGAGTATCATGCCAGAATGTGAAAAAAAAGGCTATGTCTAAAAGTCAATACATTTGAATCAACAGAACAAAAATACATTTAACTATTTGAATATTGACTTCATTACAAAAATTTATATATGGGAAAAAGAAAAATAATTAGCACTTTCTAGGCTATAATGATATTAAATATAACACTATCATAATATGATAGTGTTATATATATATACATATATATCTATATATATCTCATAATATGATGCCTGACATCTTTAAATCTAAGCATATATGTGCATACTCATACATAATTTCCTGAATGTATTATACTTTGGGATTTGTTTTCCATAAAGTTACATCATGGTACAGCATGATCATTAGAAAAAAAAAATCCATCTTTTGTTTTTTGTTTTTTTCCCCCAATGTCCTAGTGGATGCAAAAGTCTATGTTTGTTGTTAATTTTTATTATAATTTTTATTATATCTATTTGTGTTAGAGACCCATAAATGCCATCATTCTGGATCATTTGATGCATATAGCTCAGTCTATTTGCCTGTTTTACTTGTCAGCAGATGTTATTATATCTTGTAACAGATGTTGTGTTTACTATAAAGTACAAATGGTATTGAAGAAATCATAAAAACAGAAAGAGACGGTAGAATCCACCTTTCCCAAAGATAACTTCTTCAGATCGACAGGTCTGAACAACAGCACATGGGAATAAGGACATTTAGCTCTCTGTTGTGGATGGCTTTACAGTTCTGTTGCTCAATCCTGGCCTGACATTCTAATCTTGGTTTTGTATCTGGTCACCTCTGCTGCTTAAATCGCGGGGGATTTTGGACAGGATCATCCTATCTCATTGTTGTACTACTACCTTCTTATCAGAATCAAGGACTTACATGTGTAATGAAACTCACTGCAAAGTCTGGTTAATTAAGTTATGGGCTGGGTTTTTGGTGTTTGGGGGTGTTTGTTGTTGCTTTTTTGTTGCTTTCATATGTATAAACACAAATAATTAAATGCTGTTTTAAAAAAAATCTGTAATTAAGTGGGAAATTTCTGGAAGACAGACTTCAACAGAGTTTTCCAAAGAGCTGTCTCCTCATTTCTCCTCTCCCCTCAAATCAGCATATTGGAAGTATACATTTGTACTGTAGTAATGAGGAGTTAATTTACAGCTTCTTCATTCCTTATTTGGAGAAATCCATATGAAGAAGGGAAACTATTTTTGCTCTAGGAACATATGGAAAGAAACAGGGGAATTCGCATCTTACTTTAACCATAATCTTCATAATCAGAACAAAGACAAAGATATTAAAGATGAACTAATTGAGCACTTTTGTATTTTTGAAAAGAATCATTAAATATCGTCACATTTTTCCTACTGTTCTATTTCTCCTTATTATTGTGATTGAATCTACAACATTCTTATTGTCTTCTGTTTTCTATGAAAGTTGATTCCTCAGTTTGATAGAGCATAAGGTCTTGGGCTGTAATTCACTTTATATTGTCGGTATCAGTTTGACTACACCCTCTTCTATTCTGCAAGAAATTTGTTTTTATCTTCAGTCTTGCATTTGTTGGATCAAGTTGCTAGCTACCATAAGGTGTCAAAGTCTACTAAAATTATGTTACTGATAAATCTGTCTCATGTTTACTGGCCAGAAAAAGCTATTGAGAAGAGTCAATGTTACGTTAAATATTTTGCTTAGATACTGGGCTGCAGAAAAAGACAGAGTAGAGCAGATTAGTGCAACTTTTTTTTCCCTCCCTTTTGGTAAAGCACTATCTTAAAATAGTTTAGATTAAATTTTTTTTATTAATAATTTGTACATATTGTAGAAGCTCGTTATTTCTTATTGCTTATGCTTGTTATTCACAAGAGTTTGAGCCTGATGTTCTCATTTTAGAGGTCCTGGAATCCCGTTGTGATCCAATATAAAATGCAAAAGTTTTAGTTCAGATTACTTTTAAGCTATTAATATTGCTTGTCTGCTGACCAGATAAGATTACTGGAGGGAAGTTGATTGGTGTAACAGACCAAAGCTGAAATTGTTTTGTTAAAAAAAAAAGGTATGGGTAATTTCCTGTGCTGCATTCATCAGAGAAAAAATGATACAATATATCAATATCAAAGGAAATATTAATCTATCTCATACAAATATCACTGCAGACTTTTTGTCACGAATATCAGTTGACCAATAACATATGCAAATATTCATTATGAAAATAAATTTGTATGGTTTTTTTTTTTTTTTTGTTTTGACATTACAGCAAAACATCATTTTCAGTCTCAGAGACTGAAAGACACAGTAAAGCATGCTGCTAATATCAGTTTGCAAATACAGCTATACAATAAATATTTTAAGTACATTTCTGAAATTCATAATAACAAAGTAAAATGCCATGGTCAAAATGTTGCACTCGTATTTCTGATTTGTTCTTATTTGAGCACATAGGGAGGCAATGAGTGTACTAAAATCCCAGCAGGAGCAATCAGGGCATTTAGCATCTTGCAAGTTACTGGTGCTCAGCAGTTTCAGGGGAAACAAAAAAAGCACTTTGCAAGTGCATCCACAAGGTACTACGCTGCTGTGGTGCTGTGATACCTTAAGTAACTTCATTTGCGAAATGCTTGGGCTAATTATAGCCTGAGAATTCTTCTTGAGGGAAGAACCTAGAGAGTGATGCAGATGGAAAAAAGAGATGATGGAATAAAACAAAATGAGAAAATATTTTTAAGGTAAGTAGAGAAAGTATACATTTGAGGCTTTTCTTAAAAATGTTTTCATTAAAGCATTTTTTATCTTACAAGGTGGAACAAGATTTGCTTGTTTTGATTAATTTTTTTTAAGAAAAACAAAGTAGATTTTTGGAAATCTATTTTTTGGAAATCTAATTATTGGAAAAAAGTTGTAGATTTTTGGACAATCAGCATTTCATCAGAGCTAAAAATAGAGATTATAATATTGTTTGCTCATGTAGGGAAATAGTGCAGCTGAGGTCAAAAATAGCTTTACAATTGCTCCAAAAGGAACATGACTAAGCTTAACTAATGTGTAATTCTGCAGAACATTTTTAAACATATAACAGTAGTAACTGTTATATCTCTTAATGATTACATTAAATTCTTAGAGAAGAATGGGATATTTTTATTTTTTTCTCTTCATAAAATTTCTCTTTTGCCTCTTTATATTTCTTGTATTTGTGCCATTCCAATCATAATGTTAGGTCAAGATACTATAAATTATTTTTCATATCAACCAAATTATTTAGCATATTTTTTAGTGTATCATTCCATGGCAAAAAAACAGATTTCTTCACTGTTTAATGTCTATTTTTTTTTCATTTTAATACATCTGAGGCCATATTCCATTGATTGAACTTAACATTACTGCCAGATCTTTTTCATTGTAAAAATGACCAATCAACTAACTGAACCTGCAACAGCTTGCTTGTTTTCAAAACGATTAGATCTTTATTTTTACACACACACACCTGTACAACACTGGTAATTCAACACTACTGGCTTCAATTTTTAACTTGTTGGGTAAGATTAAGAGTTGTGCAAGTGTCAAACTTCACAAACTCTTGTGTAGCATAAGCAAACTATAATTTTGAATTTGTGCACTATGTAACTTCACTCACATGCTTTCTTTCATTTAAGGAAATCTATTACTTAAATTACGTGTAGTTAATTTAACCTAAATAAAAAGAATAAAAAGGTGAAGATAGCAAATGCTAACCCAAATTTATTTGTTTTTTGTTTTTACTTTAAATCCTAATGTAGCGGCTTCTGAACATGGAAATAGTATGAAACTATGCTATTTGTTTATGTTCCTGAAGAAATAAGGAGCTTTCACAAATTAAACTCATTTAACAACTCTACTGATGATGGAAATAAAACTGAGAAAAGTATACCACAATCTTTCACAGACACTCTTTTTTCCCCCTTAAGTTTAATGAATAAGGACTAATCAAACAGATTGTTTTAATCAGTAGACTAAATATGACATGGATTAAATGCAAGGAGCAGATGCACTGAATACGCAGTCTATTTCTACAATGCTTCAATACTACTACAATACTTATAGCATACTTCACACTGTATAATCACTTGATCAACTTCAATCCTATTGTAACAACAAGAACTCCTTAACTGAATTTATTTCATTAGAAAAAACTAGGGGCTGTCTCATTGTCTTTACAGATATGCATAACATTTAAAAGCAAAGTTAAGTTTATATTTAAAAGATATTACTTCCCAGAGAATCTGGAGTGTCTTAATGCAAAACAGTTAGTACATTTGAATAACCAAAGTTATTTTTAAAATTTATTCCTACTGTAACATAATAAAAAGTTATCTCTCCTCTGAATATGAAGGTTTTGATTACCATATTTTTAATTTTAAAATAGTATTTGTCAGATCCTCCAGAACAGCATTTGTTCATAACATTTTTATATATATATTTTCATTCACTCATTACATTCATATTTATAATTGTTTCTATATTTTGCTATCTTCAGATAAATGTAAGAGATTTTAAAAAGTGTGGATTTATTTTGTTTTGAAAAACCAGTATTTTTTTTTTTAAAGTACTCCGCTAATAAACACTCTGTGTCAAGGGCATGAAAGTGACTTGTAGTATATGAAAGCTCACAAATGTGGCATTTGTTTTGCTGTAGTTCAATATTTTAAGTTCCATGATACATTTTAGCCCAGCTCTTGAACACACTATATTCAGTTAAGATAAATCTCTGTTCATGAAAGAATCTAGATTAGCTTCAATGTAGTTGCAGACAGTACTGCAAAAACATAGCTAAGATATGCACAACTGGAAAAGATTTAAGAAGCTGACAAAAAGGTGATGGAATTTGTCTAAATGTAGTTGAAAACACATCTTTATTTGCATCTGATATGTATGTACCTATCTGTGCAAGTAGACTGCATGTCTAAAGTGTATGTCATAGATAGATGGTGGTCAAACTAATTAATCAAAGGTGCTGACACAGAACCATTTTTTCTTCTTTTCCCCCACTCTGTTACTACTCTGCTACTGACTACATCACTCTTGTCCAAGTCTCCATTTCTGGAAGAAACTGAATTTTCTTTCCTACTGGTGCAAGATGAATTGTAGAATAGGAGACCCAGGGAATGGTGGGTTTTGCTGTCAGTGCAGTGACAGCATCTATTATATTACCTCACTTCTAAACCTCTCAGTAGCCTCCCTGCCATTTTGAGTAGGAAAAAACCACCATGAATAATTTCAAAATTCAGCTAAATGTTGTCTACTCTATACTTATTGTGCACTATGGGTTAGTCAGAAATACCTTCCAAGCAACAGAGCACTCTCCATCAGCCAGGTGAACTGACTGATAGAGACATCTTCTTGCTAGCAACATCTAGTGAAAAATCACCATTAGGATAATGGTAATATTTTTGTTCATTGCTTGCAGACATCTAAAATGAGAAGGAAGCAATTTTGAAATTACTCTTAAGAAAGGTCCTATCATTTTTTCTGGAACCAGTGTATTCAACTCAGCTTGCAACTGTTGAAAATTCTCACAGGTTGCTGACCCGACACAGGATTTTTATCAATGTGCACACTGGTGACATCAAGAACCATAGTCTCACTGACACAAAGCTACCGAGAAAGATAAAATCTTGGCCAAATATTCTACAGTAGACTAGGGCAGGTTCAATGCTTATGACATCATTACCATTTTATTGGTGGATACATGCATTGACACATTTGATTATTTTTGTATAGTATTTTCAGCACAATCTCACAATGAAAGACATAGTCACTGCGCTCTTCACTATATTCACATGAACAGCCATATACTTGAATTCAGTGACTTTTCTCACTAATAAGAAAGAATGCTTTTCAAAAGTCTGCACACAGCTAGCCTACCTGCCCAGATAATGTTGGAAAAAAATGAAACTCTATTTTCTATTTTCTACAGGTGTTAGTGTAACATTCGAAAGGGCCCACTGTGCCTTGGTATTTAGCTCACACTCTCACATGAACATACAAAGTCTCTCAAATTCCCAGTTTTTTCAGCATTGATAATTTTCTCTTCATTACACAACAATTCCCTCTTACATACTAATTCTCTCTCTCCCTTAGTCTATTAATAGCATATTCCCAAATCCCTGCAGTACATGTGTCGCCCCAGTCCTTCCATCTACCATAGTCATCCGTTTCCACTCCTTCATTGTTAATCTTCATTCTCTAATTAATCTAGGAGACAGGTGGCTGTATTAGGCGTTTGGGTTAGCTACCCAGGTACAGAAATCCCTAGAAGATAGCCATGTCTCTAGAACCACACACATTTCACTAACTGCTCTCACACACCTGTGAAGGTATATCACATAATTATTTGCATTAATGTGCCAGGATTCGTTCCTACACAACAGTTGAAAAACTCCCCCATCAAGTGTGGATGGGGGATTTTGGGGAATGGCGCAACAGACACTTTGATTTATCTCTCCTGGCATGTTCATTTATTTAGCCTCAGTAAAGCACTACGAGGCTTGAAACTACGCTCTTAGTAATTTTGAATGTTTGTGAAGCAAAACAAGAAGTATCTGCTTTTTGTATGGATGCCAAGGGAACAGAAGACAAGAATTACAGCTATCAGTACCTAGAAAGGCTGAAGTATGGACTGACTTTTTTTTACAAAAAAAACATGTCAGAGCACAATTTCATCTTGGAGAGATCCTGTCCAAATCTCCCCTCTTTTCAGAGTATTCTTAAGCATCTTTTTCTTACTTTCCAAATCCCATTCTTACCACGCTCACACCTGTGCTTTTCCCCTCCCACTCTCCTCACAATATTTTTAGATCCAGTTTAGTCTGAAGTAAATCCTGTTGCTTCTCCTATTTTTCAGCTATTCAGTGTTTTTCACACTACCTCCCTCTAGACTGTCTAAAACACAGGTAAGGTACTTTTCTCTTAGGAATTGAGAAAAGGAAAGGCAATGAACGGGTTGAAACAGTAAACGAGAGAGAGTTTCAACAGCCAAGAAAGTAAGATTGTGAGACAGAGGACAGGATAGTTGAAGATGAAGCAGTGTCTCTTCAGTCTTTCTCTCCCCAGCTTCCTATAGCTCAAATCATCTCTCCTATTTCATAGTAGCCCGACATCCTACTGGGGAATATTTCCAGTTTCTTATTAGCATTCTTGAGAAACCTAAGGCAAACCTTGCAGCAAAACTTGTCTGTGTAAAAAAACACAGCAGCAGAGGCTTTTAGCCAGCTTGAGAGAGAGATGTAAGGGTCCTCCTGCCTACACCCAGCCACTCCAGTCTCAGAGTGCACAAAACTTGAGCTTCAGAGGACAGAGGTAAGGGAAACACTGCTGCAAACACAACACTCTCCAGTTATAAACATTCCTTCTTTTCATGCTGCTTCAGCTGTTAAATTTTCATCTCTCTGCAGATGCTGAAAAACACCCACAAATTAGAGACTGCCATACCTCAAATGAAACTAACATAGAGTGGAACATTTTTACAAGTGAAATGAATAGCTAGAGTCTGTGCAAACACTGATCTTCAGATAGGATAACATCATAAACACTGGGAACTAAAATTAATGGTTGAATGATAGCAGCACTATGCTCCCAAGAATAATAATCAGATATAGATGTTTAACTGTCTGTAACTGAGGACTTCTGTATCTTGTTATAACTCACCTCCCTACAGAATACATGTCTCTCTCTAAATATAAATATTTGAAATTATGATTCATGTGTATTTGAGTATGGTAAAATGAGCAGGAATTTTAAAGGTTTGATTTTTAAAAAAATTGTATGACTGAAAAGGATCATCTAATCCTAAAAACAAAGAAGCCTCTTTGCACCATTATGTTTGCTGTTTGGGCACTGTTACGTAGTGTTTTGAATAGCAAGAATTATCTCTGAAAAGTCAGTAATTCCAAAATGTTTTACTTTAGAAGAGTTAATTTTTTAACTGGTTCATGCACTAGCAGTGCTAAATAAATGCAAAAACATATTCGGGAATCACTAGTTTTGTTTTCTCCTTTCTGACTGTCACCTCTGTTACAGAGAAACAGTTTGTACACATACTGTTTGTAAAAGGGAAATTTTTAAAGGGAATAAAATACCAAACTAGAGTACCTTCTGTTGGTCATTACTCTTTTTTTTTAGAAATAAAAGACCCTAAATGCACCAAAAAGAAAGTTACAAATTCTTTGTAATAAATCTCAAATAAGGAGTATAAGAACAAAGAGCTGACAACACTACTGTACATCTCACTAGATAATGATGTTTGTTTAACAGACTTGTAAGTTTTATTTTTCCTTCAGGTAATTTTTATTTTTAGAGGTAGCTTGATAAAGTAGCTAATTCCTAAGATTTCTTAGTAGCGTGTACTGTATAACACACATTACTTGTGATCTTGAGTGATGTATAAAGGATACTGATTTATTCCATATTCTTTTTATCAATTTAAACAGAACTAACTGGCCTTTGTTAAAGTGCCGGTCTTGGCTTTGAACATGGTAATTTCTGTACCTTACTACATCAGATTCCTAATCTGTTACACAGGAATAGTAATGGCCACATCACACTATTGTGAATGTAAATATTATGATGTGATGCTCTCACCTACTGCAGCAAAGAAAAATAAAATGGGCAGTGCTTTATAAAGGACAAACAGGAGAGTTCATACATGTCAAAGGACCGTGACCTTAGGGCCTTAATTTCTGAGTGTTTTTTTAAGATACAAATAGTATTTACTGTTCTAAAAATTTTCCCTTTAAGGCAATTTAGAATTGTGTCACTTTTTTCTCTTTAGGAAAGCTGTTCTCAGTTTAGTGAATTCTACTCCGAAGTTACATTTAAATGAAGTTATCTCTAGGAGAAACTACTAGAGGTATGAAACATAAAACACAAAACAGTGACATGCGTGCTTGTGGATGACCAGTGCACACAACGGCGTTATGAAGACCATTCCACTGGTTTCAGTAGGAAGCAGATTGGATTCCATGAGTCCAATAATTTGAATCAGTGAAATAATACATTTTTCTTCATCAATAGCCTGTTTCTTCTAGGTATGGAGAGAACGCAAGACACTTAGGTCCTGAATGCAGTATCCTCTCTGAATGAAGTCACTGAAAAAAATGCAAATTAATAAAGTCACTGGGAAAAAAAAAATCAGTGTAGTCTTCTTCCTCACTTATGCTTTTGTTGGCTCTTTTCAGCCAGTGGAAAGTTTGGTATGCTGTGACATTACTTTCCCTATTACTTCATTTACTCTAGATTCTGAGAATACCTGCTCAGCTTTGCAAAAGCCATTTGGGATCTTTGGATATAAGACAAGGGATGAAACTTCACCTGTTCAATCAGTGGGACTATTGCCATTAACTGTGGCAAAGCATGGAGCTCATCCAAAGCAGCAAGAACAAAAATATCCTTCTATTTGCATCTTACTATCTTTTGTTGACCTTTTTGCCAAAATTTAGAGGATTACAGAGAAAAAAAAGGAAGAAATAATTTAAAATTATAGACATGGTTTTGGGGGTGTGGGGAGGTAAACAGGGCTAAAGGTGCAAGAAAGGAAACTCAGGTGCAAGGAAGAACAACTTCAGTATTACTAAAATAAAATGTAAAACCAACTTGATTTTCCATTACTGTGATTTTAAAAAGCAGCTATGGTTCTGAAAAGGTCATTTATCAAACACAGAATTGTAAAATATTTTTTGGGCACATCAGTAAATATATATTTAAGAGAAAAAAATCAAACTCATACTACAAGATGTGAATGAGAAAAAAACTTAGAATCTACTTCTGTGACATTTGACATCACATACGAATACTAAAAAAAAAAATCCAAACACAACTCTGGATTAGTACATTCCGAAGATTCAAACACAGCAAAGCCATCTAAGAGATACTGTTGTAGCTTTATTGAAATGTATTTATGAGCATAGGAACTACTGGTGTCCTATTCTGAAAAGCTACAAAACAAGAAAAACTGAGAGCAGGCAAACTTTTTCTACAATGTGCTGAAGGTTACTAGAATAATTTATAAAAACAAATATACTACTGTCTTCAGAAATCACTGGACAACAACATAGTATGACGACAAACAAACCCTCGAAGTGTGTTAGAAACGGCAAATTCAGGCTACAGTTTTTCTGGTGTTTCATTCAGAAGGCAAAGTGATTTCTCTGTTTTTAAGAACTGTATATCTGTAAATGTTGATCTACAAAATATCACTGTTGTGCAACACAATATAATACAATATCAATAACTAACGGCACTTTCACCTTTTAGAATACAGGATTGATTCTAGTCTGTAGAATAAGCATCTGTGTAATGGAAACGTATGTTGATCTCTAGCTCTCGTTTTCTGTCACAGTCCAGAAAACTGAGGCGAAGACAAGGATTAAATAGGGCCACAGGAAAATCTAGTCACACGCTTCACTTAGGCACCTTGCGCCCTCATCTACGCAGCTTTGTCACAATGAACATCCATCCGTCCCACAGGTCCTGGCACTTTCGGCCGGCCCCGGCCGCGGGTCCCTGCGGGCCCTCGGGGCAGCCGCAGCGGATGGTGGCTCCGAGCGGGACTCAGCTCCCGGGGCTCGCCCGCAGAGAGCCTGCCCGAGAGGGCGGGTGACACTGGCCACAGCCCAGCGCAGCCGCCAGGATTCGCACCTGGGGTCCGTCTGTCGCGGGTGGGACCTCCATCTGAGAGAGCCGGCCCGGGATGCTGCTGATGCTGCTCGCCTTCCCACACCTCTCCCACTCGCACCCTCCCGACTCGGGTTTCCTATCCTGCCTTTCCGCCAGATCCAAGCGCAGGAGTTTCCCCCGGACAAGTGCAGCCACATGCGGCACCACCCCCTCCATCCCAGAGCTCCGCGTGGGGCCGGGGACGCGGCTGGGGCGGGACGGGCGCGGCGCTCCCGCTTTCCCAACCGCGCGCAACTTCGCGGGGCGGCGGCGGGCGGGCCCAGCCCTGCCCTGCCCTGCCCGCCCCCCACGGCCGGGCCTCCCCCGGCCCTCCCGTGACCGCGGGGCCACCATGTGCATCTCCCACCCCGTGCCTTCCTCCCTCCCTCCTTCCCTCCCCTTCCCCACCGCCTGCGCAGGCAGGATGCGCGCGGCACCGCCATCCCCCGGCGGGAGCCCTGCGCGGTGCGGTGCGGCGGGGCGGGCACCCCGCTCCCCCGCCGCGGCCCAGCCCCAGCGGAACCGTGGAGACAAAGTTTGCAGCGGCAGCGGCGGTGCCCGTGCAGCGCGGGCCAGGCCAGGCGGGCGGCGGGCTCGGTGCATGCCTGGTGCGTGGATGAATCGCAGCAGGCGGCGGCGGGCGGGGGCGGGGGCCGCGGCCGGCGATTGGGCGGCGCGGCGCTCGGAAGCACTTTGTTTTCTATTCTAATGAGGGCGGAGCGGGGCTTGTGGATATTTACGTTGAGGCGGGAGCCGCCGCCCTTCATTCACCCACATGGTCCCCGAGCCCGGCCGCTGCTGCCGCCGGGACCTGCCTTCGCGCCACTTCCCTCCCCCCCCACCCCCCCCCGCCTCTTCTCCCCCCCCCCACCCCAATCCGCCCCGCCGGGGAACGGCGCGGAGCGGCTCCCCTCGACCGGGCCGGCCACGCCGCGCCGGGGCCGCGAGAGAAGGAGGAGGAGGGAAGATGGTGGCGGCGGCCGCTGGCTGGTGAGTGTCGCTGCCGCGCGCGTGTCGCTGACAGGAAACCTGTTGTGAGGCGGCGGCGGCCGCCCGGCGCGGGGGGCGAGCGCGGGGAGGCAGCGCGGCGGCGGCGGGGGGCGGGCGGGCGGCTCGGAGGCGGCGGCGACGGTAGCTGGTGGGGCCGCTGCGAGTGGCCGGGTCGGTAGGAGGGGGTGTGGGTGGGCGGCGGGGGGAGCCGGGAGAAGGGCGCATGGCGCGGCGCCTCCCGAGCTCGCACACGGGGCGGGAGGGGCTGGAATGAGGGAGATTTGAAAAAGCGTGCGCGCCGCTCGCCGCTGCAGTGAGTCCCGCCGCCCCCTTCCCGCCCCCCCCCCCCCCCCTCCTTCTCCCGCCGCGCTCCGGGCCCGGGGCGCCTCGCCGGGCCAGGGTGGCGCGGGGAGCGGCCGAGCCCCCGGGACGGGCAGGGCAGGGCGGCGTGCGCGGCACAATGGCAGCGGTGGCCGGGGGTGGGCGCGGGCGGGGGTTCTGCCCCCGCGGCCCGCGGGGGGAAGGCCCGTCCGGGAAAGTTTGCGCTGTGCCCGGTACGGCTGCGGGGGGGAGCTGGCGGCGCCAGAACAAAGCCGCACGTGGGGCAGAGGCCGCGGCGGCGGCGCGGGGGCTCCGCTCGCCGCCCACGCCCAGCTCGGGAACGGCAGCGGCGGTAAAAGAGGCGGCGGGCGGGGAGGGACGGGGGGGAGGGCGCGGGTCGGGGGGGCTCTCGGGGAGTTCTCGGCGGAGGCGCTTTGTGCTCTGTCGCCCCCCGGGGGAGGGGGCGCGGGGCCCCGGGGAGGGGGCAGCGCCGCGGGCTCCGAGCGCGTCCCGGGCCCCTCCGCATGGGCTTTTGTTCGCAGGAGGGGCGGGGGCGGCGGGCCCCGTCTCTTCCCCCTCCCCCCCACACACAGTTTTCCGCCGAGGTGCGGGACCTCCCGCTTCTTCCGGACAGGCGGACGGGGAACAGCGGGCGCGCCCCGCGCCGCTGCTCGGGAGCCGCGAGCTTCATTACGAAATCGGCGCGGCGGCGGCAGCTGCGGGCCCTCGGCGGCGCCATGTTGCTGGGAAGGGGGAGGAGGCGGGGGACATGGCGGCGGCTGCGTGCTGGGGCCGATTGTTCCCTGTTAGGCCCGGAGCCGCGTGTGGGCAGCGGCGGCCCGGGGAGCCACTTCCCCTCACTCCGCCGCGGCCCCTTCTCGGTCCAGGCAGCCGCAGGGCGCGGGTGGGCCCGACCCTTTCGCGTCCGCCCTGGCTGCGGGGCTCGGCGGGGCCCGGGCGGGCGCGCGGGGGGGGCGTCACGCCGTAGCCGGGCTGTGACCTCCGCGCTGCTGGCGGCGGCGCCCCCTGGCGGCCGGCTCTGTGTTCTCGGCGAGCACGTGCTGCGCGGTGCGGGGAGCGGGCCCGGCCCCGGCAGCGGCCCCGGGCCCCCGGCGCGGCTCGGGCCCACGGCTCGCCCCCGGCAGCGTGGGAGGGAGCCTGCCTAGGCGTAGGGGGGGGTTCCTTTACCGGGAAACAAGTGTTAGCCCGCGTGCGGTGTGTCGCACTGGGCGGTTCATGGCCGCCCGAGGGGGTACGGAGCGTTTCGCGCCCTCCCCAGAGGGGTGGAGTGGGGATGGGGTGCGCTGGGTTTGGGAAGTTCCTCGGGGACTTTGTTCACTCCTCAGCACCAAAAAGCGAGTAACTCGGTGTTTTTTTCGCAGTATTCAGACGTGCAGCTGGACGTAATGAAGCTTTCAGTGGATGTTGCAGCGGTGTGTCAGCAGAGGAAGTTAGTTTCACGAAATGATGGTAAGTTTTTATTTTTGATTTTTTTTTTTTTTTAAGTATAGGGGCTGAAGTAGTTCTTTTGAGGCTCAGGCTTAAACTTCAGTTGGGACCACTAAATTTCACATAGTTTCTTGTGATTGGATGCATGTGTAGCAGTCCACAATTTCACTCATTTAGAGGAGAATAATGCAAGTTTCTCAAGCAAGCATTTGTTTGACTAAAGCAGTTGGACAGTGAAGGAGTTTTTTGGCTTGATATCTTGGATTTTTTCAACAAATTTTTTTTATTTTTTTTAGTCAGTCTAATAGAAGCTAGTTTTATTGAAGTTTTAAAATATTACGTTAATTGGCTCGTAAGTATCAGGTAAGGGAGACATTATGTTTACGTCTTACTTCAAGTCTATATTCGTATTAAAGAAGGAATAAAATATATTTTCAAATTTTGAGTATAATACTGTCCTGCATTACTGAACCTCAGGTCTGTTATAAGGTCCAATTTGGTTGTGGTAGTGTATTGTACAGCCATCATTAGAACCTGCTTTTTGTTGCTAGGTAGACCAATCTAAATGCCATGTAGGAATTGTAATTTGAGACAGGGTATCTGTGGCAGTAGCAGCAAATATTCTAACTGGACAGCAAAGCAAGTAATTGGAAAACTTACGAAGTTTTGCCATGTCATAAAGTGGTTTCTGGACTTCAGAAAGCTGATGATAGGAGATATTCAATCTAATTTTAAAATTCCTGGTTTTCTAGGATTGGGTATAAACTTTTTTAATTAAAGCAATTTGGTGGGAGCTCTTAACCAAATTCAGGCTTGTCTTTAAAAAGTCAGTTTTTTAAACTCTTAGAGTTGTGGCATTCTGAAAATAGTGTGGGAGAAGCATTTATTTAATTTTCACATTTAGTTCTACTGTGAATCAGCACTGATTTTGATACTCCTTAGTATTGCATATTAGTGTCCTGGATTGGGCTGATGGGCCGCTTCAGTTTACTCTGAAGGAGGTCTTCAGCCCAGAAAGATGAATATTTGTTTCAAAGCTTGTAATTTGAAACCTGATCAAATACTCACTTTGTTCTTTTCTTTCAGCAGGTACAAGGTAGACAACATATCTTGAATTACTAAAAAAACGCTGTTTGCGTCAGAGTAATGTCAAAGTGCTTACAGTGCAGGTAGTGATATACAGAACCTACTGCAGTGAAGGCACTTGTAGCATTATGTTGACAACTGCCTCAGGAGATCTTGCAGGACTTCAGAGAATGGAAAGGTACAGTGTGGTGGTGTCAAGTGCTTTTTGTACTAAGGTGCATCTAGTGCAGATAGTGAAGTAGATTAGCATCTACTGCCCTAAGTGCTCCTTCTGGCATAAGAAGTTATGTCTTCATCCAGTCACTCAGGTTAAGACTGTAGATGTTCCAGTAGTTTTCTGCTTTGCAGACTTCTGTTAGTTTTGCATAGTTGCACTACAAGAAGAGAGTGGTTGTGCAAATCTATGCAAAGCTGATGGTGGCCTGTTACAATCTACATCAAGGACGTTGAATGCTTTCTACTGGTTATGGGATATTTTGTGGCCTTTCTTAATTTAACAGCAGTCTAGTGAATGACAGCTCTTGTAGCACTAAAGTGCTTATAGTGCAGGTAGTGTTCACTAATCTACTGCATTATAAGCACTTAAAGTACTGCTAGCTGTAGAACTACATATTAAATATGTCTTAAAATTTATTTGTTGTTTATTGAACACTGTTCTCTGGTTAGTTTTGCAGGTTTGCATCCAGCTGTATGATACTCTGCTGTGCAAATCCATGCAAAACTGACTGTGGCAGTGACAAGTCAGTCAGTGAGTGTGGAAAAATTATACCCCTTTCTACACAGGTTGGGATCAGTTGCAATGCTGTGTGTGTCTGTGGTATTGCACTTGTCCCGGCCTGTTGAGGTTGGTGGGGATAGAGGCTGAAACACCCTTGTAGCTTTAAGGAATTTCTCCTTCACTGATCCATGAAACTTTAAATTTTTAAGGTGGTTTTTTTTTTTTAAATGTCATGTAATTTTCTGTGTAACCAAAATTTGATTTTTCTGTATTTCACTTCTTGTTTGTATGTATTGGATTTGTTGCTGACAGTATGTATTAATTTAAAATCTTGAGTGTCAATTTTTTTTTTTTAAAGCGTCCTTTTTTTTTTTCTATTAAACGGAGGTGGGTGCTTGTTTACAGTTTCTTCATGAATTTTTTGGGAAGAAATGCATCTTGAGTATTAAAAAATATGGATGAAAGTTCAGACTTGTTCACTGAAAGCTTGCTTTGCAAATTCAAATTGCATGAGGGATTCATAAGCTTCCTTTTGTAATGCTTCGCACTATATTGAAACTCTGCATTTTCTAAATGGTAATGGGGTGCATTTTTAGCCTTAGTTCTCCCATCTATAGTTTGTCAAATCGAAGAGTAACGAATGAGGTTGCGGGCAGAGCCTTAATCATTCATCACCTATGGAATCTTTAATATGTGTCCGCTTACTGTGGAGTATCTATATTGATGAGTGTAACAGTGGTCAGCTTGTAAACTTCTTAGTGTATTATTTAGCATAGGACTCAATAGCAATGAACTAAGACATCTCTTGAGCTTCCTGAAGAACTTATCTGAAGGAAAACTCATCCAAATAATTGCTTCAAAGTACCTGAGATTGGTTGTTGGGGAAAGATGTGGTAACTGCCTCTAAGGAAGAGTCACTGAAATCTGGAAGTGGAGCATTCAACACACTCACTGTTGAATGAGCTGCATAATAGAAAACTACACTTGTAGCTCAAACGTTAGTGGGTTTAGTTCTAAAACAGGCTTCCAGAGAACTAATGCTATAAATTCAAATTACTCACTTTGCTGCTTAAAGCCGCCCGGCCCTATATAGTATTTTAAAGTAGAGTTCCTTTTGTGGTGGGAATATATGGGTCAATGGTGCCCCTGCTCTTACTCAAATTCAAATGGTGTATGAAACTAAATGGGTCATTCCTAAAGAGTGTTGAACACTGGGTATTGCATGCTATCTTGCCCTATTACTCTGTCCTCTAGCAAGAAGTTGAAAATAAATACATACAGGGCTTTGGCATCCTTTTAAACTCCTTTCTGAAGTAACCAAGCCATGTTTTACTTACGCATGGTGCTCAGTTTGCTGTCTATCTATTCAGGAAGTATTGCTCAGCTTTCTTGCCTCAAATAGTCTTTTTCCTAAGCTTAAAATTTTCTTCTTAGTCTTGCTGGTTAGAGGAAGCTTGTGTCTGTGGAGTCAGCAGATGAGGTGTGTGTCTTGTCCTGATTTCTGGATGCTGAGTTTCTGCAGTAATCTGCTGGTGATGGCATGTTTAACTTTAAAGTGTAAAATGCAAGAAAGTTAAAATGCAGAAAATTCTTTAATACGTGATCATATTTATACCACCATCTAAGTATCAAGTTTTGAAATGCTTGAAAGATGTATGCTAGTTGGACAATGAAGCCTTTTAAAATGAAATGTTTGCACAAGCAGGTTTTATGCCAGTGTAGCCTTGTCTATCAAGTGTGTTGCAGCGTACATAGTTTTAATATCTTTATGTGAAAATGAAAACTGACATTTTTTTGTGTTCCCATCATAAATTCTTTTAATGCCTGGACTCCAAAAAGATACTTTTACGTGGTGCAGGTATGAGAAATTATGTGTAATTTACACAGCGTCTCCAAGATGTAGCAAGCTCTGCTTTAGTCAAGAAGCATGGCACTGCCTTTCTAAATGCTAATCTTACTTGCATGCTTTCAGTGCAACATTGGCTTATAGGTTGTAGTTCATCATATGCTCTTTTTGGGAAATACCTAATATTTAAATAGTCTGTTTATACTCCTGCACTTCAACTTAGTGTTCTTATTGATATGTAATAAGTAAATCTGGTCCTGTCTTATATTAAGTTTTATGTAAACTGGGCTTTTCCAGTCATTTGAATGTTTACTCATAAATAATCATCAGCTCTATAAATTGGTTTCAGTGTAGTTCAAACACTGAAGTAGTTGACAGGGGGCTGTAGGGAGAGAAGTAATGCTGCTAAGTTCGACTGGTTTTACTGAATTAAGTTGATCCTTGTCTCTGATGTTCATGTAGGAGATGTGACTAGAGAGGAGTGGTTAGATGGCTGAAACAAGTGCCAGTTTTAAAATCCTGCAGAAGTACCATGGGGCGTTTTCTGCAGATGTATTCAATTTTTCTATTTAAAAATGTCACATTATGGGAAGTGTATTTCTACTGGAGTTGATACAGGTATTCGTTTTTACAGTGAACTGAATTACTCTGAGCCATACGAACTTCCGGGAGATGGATCTAATGAAGATAAGCCTGCATGGATTCTTAGGAATTGTCGAAACTGGAGTCACTTTTTAAGTGTATTATGCGGAAAGAGGATAGCTTACACTGTCTTTCTAAACAAAACGTAAAAATCTCCAAGCAGTATTAATGCTTCCTGTAGTCCTAGTATAGCAGAGTTAGCTTTATAAAAAAAACCTTTTCTGTTAACCGTAGAAGATTCTGTGTACCTGAAAGCATGATGGGAAACGAAACCTATTTTCACTAATTTGTCACTGGGTAATACTGAAAAAACAGGTCAGTTCTTTAGAATTGACTTACGCTGACATTTGAATACCAAAATTGACTCGTGAGATGACTGTCAGGCACAGACATTTTGAGTTTGCTCATAGGCATTAAGTGAACAGGACTGGAAGGGAGTCCCTTGCTCTGGTGGCACAGAGTTGGATTCCTCTGGTGTAGCTGACTTTGTGCCATAGAAAAATCAATGCAATGCTCTATGTTCTGCAGTACGTTGCTCATGTTTGTGTAGTTCATAAGTGGTCTTTAGTACGAAGTCTTACTAAAGACTTTCTTTAAATCTGGGATTATTGAAATTTGTTTCCAAACTACTTTTCCCTAACATCCGTCAATCATAGAATTCATTCCCTGAAGTCTCTTCTCTGTTTGGTTCTGGTAGCTTCATATGAATAGGCTAATAGCATTCAGTATATGAACAGAAGTGTCATGGATCCAGAATAGAAAGGAGGGGACTTCATCATGTGACTCTTCATAGAAGCCTTGCTATGAAATCTACAGTTTTCTGAAGAGCCAGTTTCTGATAATTTCCTTTCCTGTTTCCATTTATGGGTGATGTCCAGAAGAAAAGATGCTGGAGGAAAATGAAATCGTGGTATTAGAATTCTCCATTTACTACATCTATTCTGATGGGTATCTGCTGTGCATATGTCTCTTTTATCTGTGTAGCATCAGTCTTCAGTGATGTAGCAAGAGAAGTGTTGAAGCAGGTACCTGGTAATGGGGTATATGGGAATTGTCTGGAATCTGAGATTATGCACGCATTCTAACCCTGCCATTGTTGCATGCTGCAGGTTCTGAAACTCAGAATCCAGTTCGGAGCAAGACAAACAAAAAATATTGCGTACTTTCATTCCAATACAGTTAATACAAGACTCTTTAATACTACAGCCAGTTGGCTTCTTGGTGGGAGGAGAACTGACTAGTAGGTAGAGACTGAGTTATGAAATGAAACTTATTCTGGACTTTTCACTGCTGTAAGGAACACAAAACTAACAAAGCCGTTTTAGCGTTTCATTCTTGCTTTTAAAAAATTTCACCTAGTTTGCCTTTTAAATGAATGAGCAATTCTGTGAATTTTGGGCTCAAGTGTTGGGGTTTTGGGTGTTGTTGGGATCAGGTGGTATGTTGGGGATTTATCCTTACACTTAACTTGCTAGGATGACATGACGTGTAATTCTAGTCTTAAATGCCTAAACATAGAATGCTTGATTAAAAATATTTAGTACTAAAAAATTATTTCAGGCTCTGAGAGTGAGTCAGGTTCTTCACATTGGAAACAAACTACAGGCAAAGCTGTAAATTCAAATAGTTGTGACTTAGGTAGCCTTTGGTGGCATTTTATGACTCAAGGAGATTAGCACTTGAAGGACTGATTCCTTCGAGCATTATGAATTTGTACGTGGTTCAGACATCCACTTTAGCTGAGGGAGGCAATCTCCTCAGTTAATTAAAGGAAAAAAATGGCTTTTACGTGTGGCCAACGTGCTTTGCATGGAACAATTTTTGCCATAAGTTTTATAAACAGCAAGGTGAGACTTTGAACTGAAGAAATGCTTACTTGGATGATTGGTGTTTTGGTGGTATCTGGGATTCAGGCTGGTTTTAAATACTGTTGGCTGCCCAGCTAATTAATGCTAGCTATCAATGTATAGCTTGAATTAATGGGGCAATGTTTGGAAAGGAAAAAACAAAAGCAGTCTGTGGTGAATGCTATACAAATAATCTATATTGTTGTCAGTGCAAAATACATCTCTGGTTATTTAGGTTGATTCAGAAGTGTGTTTGGGAGAATCTGAATTACAGGTAAGTGGTAGCTGGTCATGTCTCACTTTCAGTAGAAAAACGTAGGCCTAATTTCCTCTCGGAAATAGTGTGATACTCCTTAGGAGATGGAAAGTGATCCAGGATGTGAGTAAAGGTAGAAAAGATAAAAAAACGATGGTAAAAGGGTAGAAAGCTCAGTTAAGGCAGAAGACTAGCATAACTTGGGTTACTTAATCTGTTTTGTATGCTTTGCGTGCTGCTGTGACTGACAAAAATGTTAGAGCAACTGTCCTGCTGTGGGACATGTCAGCAGTTGGGATAGAAATGATCAGGAATTTAACAATGGATAAGAGGCATAACAATAAGAAGTCTCTTGGGTGACATGTTATAGAATCTTTAAAAGATTCCAGATACTCACTTCTTTTAAGTGCATTTATGGCAGCCCTTTTTCCTGCTGCAGAACAAATTTTACCAGTTCCTGTTTATTGTACTTGATGCAGAGAGAAAGCTGCTTCTACTGTTGAAGAGGACTGGCATTTTTCTAGTTACTTCTGTAATTCTTTAACTGTCCTCTCTGCAGAGATGTAAAATATAAGCACTTATGAAGTACTGAGTCACTAGTTCATTGTTTTGATATGTGTGTATCATTTTATTTTCTCACTCCACACTACTTTGGCAAAGGCCCATGTTTTATGTGGGAAATAACACTGTAGTTCCTGAATATTACTGTAATAGTTGGAAATAAAAGATACTTGCTTTAAACCCTGTAAAATTGTGAGCTCAAGTTGGCTTAATTTTTTTAGCTTTCCTAGTAGTTCTCCAAACACAAAAAAATGTGTCTTAAAGAGCTTCTTTTATGTAACTCATTTTACAAGAACCTGGCACTTCTGGGTGGCTGATTTTTTTTTTTTTTTTTTTTTTTTTTCCTAATTTGATAAAACATGGACATAGAAGGTTTCATAATGTACCAACGTCTTGGGGACAACTTTCTTAACTGTGAGAGTGTCAGTGTGTGATAAACTCTGCTAATAGGGTTTTGATTCAGGTAAAATCTTAATTCTTACCTAGCAGAAGGTTTTGAAAACTAGGTTGATTGAACAGTAATTAGATACCTAGATTTTATGATTGGAATTACTCTATGTGGGGTGAAGGTGGGTAATTGTGCTATATTAAATCATTTTTGATAGAATGTAATTTAATGAGTGAGATACTACAGTTGTGGGGTATAGTCTTGTGCATTGGCGTTACCAGATAAAGCATAAAAGCAAATCATTACTATATATCTGTGTGTCTGTCAAAATAACTGCTGCACTGCAAGTCACGAATCTCTTTGAAATTGCTTTATGGTTATGCTCTCAAGGCTTGTGGAGGATTTTGTGTTAAGAAGTACTCCCTTTCAGCCATCACAGGGAAATTTTGCAGTACAATACTGCAGAGGGTGGTTAACTTCCATAAGCAAGTTGTGCCCTCTGAACTGCTCAGTTCATAATTTAATTCCAGTCTGAAGGTCCTACAACTGGTTTTAAGTGTTCTGTATGTCACCAAATTGTGTTTTATTTGTCAGCATCTTCTGGTAAAGCTGTAGCTATGATCTTGCATTAACAGACACATATATTCTATTCTCTATATAACCGATATATGTATTCTGAAAGTATTGGACTGGATTTGTGTGCAGGTGAGTATGCTGTAAGACCTAACTAGGTGTTGGAAAGCCCAGTATGCTTGCTTACATAATTATGAGAATGAATGTGGAGTATTTTGTGGTTGCTTGATTAACAGTCCTGCCAGAGGTTCTTGGAGTATTTTCAGTGATCAGCCAAGAAGCTTAGAATGCCTCAGACTTTGAGGGATAATGGAACTGGAGATGCTTAAAAAAATAAAGGGCTCAGTCTCTGTCCTTTAATTACTGGGTGGCTGGGGAGATATTTAGGGAAGTAGTTCTTCCCAGTTCTCCTCGTTCACATGTAGTTATTTGCAGAAACTTACTGATCCTAGGTTAAATCCAAATAGTTGGGTTATGAATAGATCCTAGCAGGCAGCGTTTGAGAGGCTGCTCCAGCAGTGTAGTGAAAGGAGGTTTTGCTCAGGGAGATCGCATGAGCAGTCTGTAATATGGGTTATCCACGGAGATCAGTGCAAACAAAAGTGAGCATGTTCTTTGTCTGGCCAGGTCTGAGTCACCTCCTGTTTGAAGCTGTATTCTGAATGAGGATGGTTCTTTTTACCTTTATTTCCTAGCAACTCACGTCCAAGGATTGTATGGATTGCTTTGACAACAGATGTTCACTTGTTGGTATCTACTATTCAAAGTTATTTTTGTTTCTTTTGAAGGTTTATTAAATTCAGCCAGTAATTAAACACAGTAAAAAGATGCAGTTGCACATGAATTCAAATATGTACTGCACTTGAAATTAGGAGAGAAAAACACAAACAGTATTTTCATGTGACTAACATGTTTGTAAATGGGAGGTTAAGGTTGATGGAGGTTAAAACATAAGAGTAGAGTAGGGTAGGAAAGGGAGAAAAACAATTCCTGGAAAAGAACCTTGCCTGTTGGGGAGACCAGAACCGTGATCTTTCCAAGAAAGCCTAGAAGGTCTAGGTAAACTGTGCTTGGAGTGAGATATGGCACTTTCCTATTCCTGGGTTCATCATACTGCAATAGTAGTACTCACTGTAAACTAAGTTTCATCGTAAGAGTAAAATAAATTTTCATGCTTTTTTGTCTGGTGGATTTGGTGTTTTTTATAGAGGGGTGGGGGCCTGGTTTGTTTTCCAGAGAAGCAAGGTAATAAATGCATGCAGAATTTTGCTGGACTGGTAGACTAGTCTCAATTCTTGTCTTAATTCTAAGAGCTCTTGGGTATCACCAAGAGTATTTTGGCTTTTCTGAGGTAGTCCATTCTGCTCTGGTGATGTATTTTACATAGGGAGGCCTAGCAGTTTTGGGGGGAAGGTTTTGTTTTGGTTTTTTTTATTTTTGCATTTATAAGAGATAATGTGGGATTGAGAGTTTTGAACTAGTCCATTAATAGGATAAGTGAAGAGTTCCTTTGTATTAAGAGTTTCTTGATTACAGAGACTAGAATCTTTATGGGTTGCTACTTCAAATTGGTGGTTTTCAAATATTTTTTTCTTTTGTAAAAATAAAAACTTTTTACCTTAATTTTCACTGTGAGAATGAAGAGTGGTTAAAAAAGGAATCAGAGCTTTGGAGAATCCTTTCTGTAGTATTTTGTGATGGAGTATTCAGAGATTCTCCTAGATTCCATCTGAAGATGACAGTACTCTTGTATTGACGCTACTTTCTCTTCCTCCCCAAATCATGAAGTTGTTTCCTGGCAACATACTCTATCAAAAAGTAAGCATTCTTGCAGTGGTTGGATGTTTCTCTGGGTTGCTTTGATGTAGCAGTTGTCAAAATAGCATGTGTGGACTCAACCTAGATTTTGAGCTCTATCCTTCATCTACTGAAAAAATTCCCATCCAAACTTTAAGCAGCATCATTGGCCTTGACAGACAATTCATGCTCTGACATACGAGTTGTTACCTGGGAAAATAGTTTGTGGGAGCTGCCAACAGCGTTGTACATACTGAGGTATTCAGTATTGACAGCTGGGAGCCACATTCGGATATTGGCAACCATGTGGAGTTAAGCTTGAAAATTACTTGCTACGTCTATGCATGTGTCGTTCCACTTGCTTAGTGCCTCTAGTACTAAATAAAGAGCTAAAATACATAGATTTGTAGGCCTGTTCGCCTTCATGGATAGGAAAGCTATAGGATGTTAGGGATCACCTACTAGAAATCTGATTTCTAGGACACTTAAATGAAGTTACTTTCTACCTTATTTTATAAGCAGTGTGGGGAGCCAACAGGAATATAAGCATGTTTTTACAGGCATAGCGGAAGCAAAGAACTATCTAGAATTCAAGAAAAAATTAGGGGATGTGCTATATTCATAAAACATGAACTATGTATTTCAGAGTTCTACTAGTGATAAACTGAGGCTTCCTCTGTAGCCTAAAGGGAGCCTTGGCTAAAGAATCTAAACAACAAATGGGTAAAATTAGTTTAGTAATCGTCTTCTGGGGAGTTCTAATAAAGCACAGTGGAGCAAAAACTAGATTAAGATTTTATTAAAATATGCAGGTGTATGTATGTCTTGCCTCTCTGTGGCTACTTAGAAGCATTCCATGATTAAATGGTCCTTGGTGGTGTGGTAAAATCAGCCTCTGGCATGAAAGTGAGATCTTTTCAAGTCTCCTGCACACCCAAGTTGCTTTGAATATCTTGTTTATAGATGTCTGGTTTTGGTGTGATGGTGACACTGCTGAGAAATACACCTGTTGCAGGTAGCTGGGCTTGAAAACTGCACATTGAGATTCGAGTTAAGCTCCGAGTGGGAGCCCAAGACAAGAAGCTGGGAGCTGCCAGCCTTTGGGATGACAAAGGGCATAAAGATGGGTGGTTCCACCAGGTGAATGGACACTGAGAGACAAAGCAGGAGCTGAGAATTGCCGACTGTTAGAACAAAGGAGATGAAGACCAGGCGACCCAGCGAGGTGGATAGACATGGGGCAGGAGCATGGGGAGGCTGGAAGGATAAAAGCCTGAGGGTTCTTCCTCAGAGGCCCCAGCTTGGGTTGTGTCTGTGTCACTCCTCCGGGAATAAATGTCTTTCTGGAACGAGGCATCCGAGACTCCACTGTGGGAAACCTGGTCTGACTGAAGGGGATGAGTGGGGAGCCAAGCTGAGCTCCCATCAGGTCACTGGAGCTGCCTGCTGGGGAGGGGCTTCAGTCCCAGCAGTGGAAGTCTGGCCTTGGGGAGGATGACTGGTAGGGAGCCTGTGAATGGTCAGAGTGGGAAGTTTTCTTAACAGCACGTGATAAATGCATAATGCCACAACTTGAGCTGATGACCAGTGTGCTCAGGAGACCAGTGCCAGTTCCATAGGGCAGCAGTACTACCATGTGTTTGACTGGAGAGGCAGACAAGTGCTGTTCTTTCACGTGGTAGCTGTAACTTGTACAACTAGTGCATTAATCAGCAACTGAATCTCCTATATGATTTGTGCACTGTCAGAACTGCATCTTTCTGCTCCACTAGTCTTTTCACTAACTAGAGATTTATCTATTTTACTCAGTGGGAACATCCTCATCTATTGACTTTTTATGGCCCCAACAGAATCAAACTTCCTTGGTGTCTGGGTCTGTGGTATACTCCTGATTGATAGGTGGGAATTTGCACATAAGTGGTAAGGATAGACATTTATAATCTTGATCAATCTGATTGGTCTGTTCTAGTATCAGCATTATGTTTGTCTTTTGCTAAGAGTTCTCAGGGTCCTTTTTTAAGATCCAGCAAGTCTGTAGTGCACAATTTTTATCAGTCTTCCTAAAGTTTGTTTAAAAGTTTTCTAGTCTACTCTTTGTATATGAATAATTAAGCTTTTATAGCATTGTTTAGGAATACTACAATGTTAGTTTAAACCTGTATTTTAGTCAGAATTCTGATGAGTACTGTGGATTCCAGGGAACATTTCGGGGAAGCTTTTAGTAAAACTACAGATATTTGCAATTTCTCTGATTTCTTCTGACTTGCTTTTAGAGCTAGCCTTTCCCTAAGCATACAAGGTCAAAAAAAGTAACTATGCTCCCAAATGGCATTTCCTCTTTGTCCTTGAGGGGCCTAAGAAATGGGTTATAAACAAACCAGAAGCTTTTTTTATTTTCTTCAAACTTGAGGAATTATTCTTTCGTCACAGCTGCTGCTTGTTTCCCTAGTCTATACTTCTTCTCTTTTGCGATATATATCTCTCTTTCTGTATAGGTACATATATTTATTGTGTATGTAAACATATGTGTGGTGGAATGCTACTAATAAAAAAAAGCTAGTATATATTTACATCCACAAAATGTAAGGCAAAGAACAAGTAAAATCACTTGGCTGCCTGCTGTCTACTAAAGATGATAAGGAAATGGAGAAGGAATCACTAGTTTGGTGCAACATCAGCGTTGCATGTGTATTTCCTCATTCTCACTGGTGATGTCTGTGAAACTAAGTTCTTCCAGGAAAACTTCTTTGGAAGAGGACAGTTTGGTGGAATTTGGTTGGTTGTTGGGTTTGGTTTTCCTGCTTTTTTTGAAATCTCGAAATATTTGCAGGGTGAGCTTTTCTGCCTTAGCTAGACATGAGAAGATGCCAAAATACTTTGGGAATGGTGCGGGGTGCAATTCGACAAAATGGGGTGAGGATGTGGATGGAATCCCTTAATGCATGATGCAAGTGTGAGCAGTTCTTGTAGTAGTTCTGAAGTCACAGATGGTTGGAAGCACATGAAGGGAAAATGTTTGTTTGTTTTGGTTTGGTTTTTTTTTTCCTAGGGATCTGCTATTGCAGTTGGGATACTAAATGAACAGTTTCACCTTGCCACAGCTCTTCTTCCTACATGCTTATGCAGGAGTTTCTATCAAGGAATTGGGTGGTTATGCAGTATTAACAGAGCTAGGATGGCTTAAATCGCTAAAAAAAGTTTTGTGTCATGAAACTTCTTGTAGTTGATTTAGTAGGATAGTTCTTGCTTTGGAGTCTGCCTCAGTGTATTTATATTTTCTTAGATGCTTGAGCTATTATTTTGTAGTAATGACTGCAACATTGCATTAAGATAAAGTAAAACTGATCTAAGTACTGGATTTCTCATAGTTGAACTGTACGGTTGGTTTACCTTGTAGCTTTCTTGTTCTGTCTTCTACCTGGAGACTGCATTGCTGTAATACAAACTCATCTTGTTCCAAGCCTTGCAAACTGAAATTAGCACTGTATACTGTTGCCTACTTGTTAAAATTATCAAACTTTGTTGTGCTCATTTTCAGATGTTCCTTCTCTTACATTGATTGAATTCAGGTAAAAACAAAACAGTTCAATTGGAAGGGACCTACCACAATCGTCTAATCCAACTGCTTTGACCACTTCAAAGAATTTAAGCATGTTCCTCAGGACATTGTCCCTGTGCCTCCTAAACATTGTCAGAGCATTGTAAAGGCATCGATCACCTCTTTAGGAAGCCTGTTTCAGAGTTTGACCACATTCTCAGTAAAGAGAAACTTCCCTGGTGCAGCTCTGAACTGTTCCCACATGTCCTATGACTGATCTCCGAGGAGATCAGCACTGCTCTCTTCACTTCTCCTCAGGAAGCTGTAGAGAACAATGTGGTTGTTCCTCAATCTCCTTCTTTCCAAACTAGGCAACATCAAAATCCTCAGTCACTCCTCATAGAACATCTCTTCCACCAGCTTGGTTGCCCTCCTCTGTACACATACAAGGACATCAGTATCCTTCTTAAACTGGACCTGGCACTGCATACAGCAGTCAAGGTGAGGCCACACCAATGCTGAATACAGAGGCATAATCCCATCTCTTGACAGGCTGGTGATGCTGCTTTTGATGCACCCCAGGGTGTGGCTTTACCTCTTGGATGCCAGGACGCAGAGCTGGCTCATACTGATCCTACTGCCAACCAGCAACACCAGACCTCTTTTTGCAGGGCTGCTCTCCAGCCACTTCTCTCCCAGTTTGTCCTGGATGCAGAATTTGGTATTTGGACTTGTTAAATTTCACCTCATTGATTATCCAGTCTATCTTTTGCAAGGTCTCTTGTTTCTCTAGAGAGTCAACAGCACCTCGTAGTTTGGTGTCATCAGCAAACTTGCAACAAATGTGTTTAATGCCACAGAATGTCAGAGCTTGGGACAACTGAGACATTCGGCTGCCTTAAGTGAGTTGGTAGAGCTCAATGACAGAAATTTATGGTTAAAGTAGGCACTGTAAGGAAATGAAATAGAGAATTAAGAAGACAGAAGTTCAAGATAAACTTTAAAAACATGAAGGTGTTCTGTTAGCAGAATACGTGTTTTAAGAGTGTGCTCTGAGGTAACTCCGTGTTCATTTTGCTCATTAATATAATAATTACCTTAAGTGTTCTAGAATTCTCGATACAATTGTTTGCAGTAATAAATGTGTAAAATCCATTATAAAAGGCTTGTGTGAACTTAAGCATGAGAGGAAATGCATCTACTGCATAGTTATATGTAACTGTCTTTCGTTTGAGTGTCTGATTGAAAGGAGAACTGGAAAAGTTTCTAGGGTATTGCAAAAATGTCATGTCTTTAGAGATGGCAATATAATTGAGATAGATATCCTTTTTATGAAATAAAATATGAAAGTTTTCATAATTTTAATGGGAGGAATATGATTTTATGTCTTAAGTAATGAAGAAAACTCAGTGGTCCCAAAACTTAGCATGATGTGTTTTGTATTTACTATTCTGAGACAGAAGCTAGGTAGCTGTTGCCATGTTTGAACAGTTGGTGGCTCCAATGCTTTGCAGCTATCACAATACATACTGCTGAAATAAGTTAGTTCAATTCTAGCTGTACCAAACTAGTTAGAAGTGTAAAAGGAAAATTGGAATCAGGAGCTTAGTAAATAGCTAAATAATTGCAACTTGCATTTTAAGCCACTAGGTAAATGCCCCCTTTTTAGTTCTTAGGTAAGCATAAACTCCACTGTTGCTTATATCTAGCTTAAGATAAATTTAAAGGGGCTCCTTTACGAAGTGCCAGTTCATAATCAGAAGCAATATTATTAGAAACAACGTAGCTGGCAGCATCCCTACTCCATATGGCAGGATTATACAGGTAGGACAGATGACAGCTATCCTGACCAAGAAAAAGGAGGGAGAGATTAATCAATCCACTTCTGAAAAGAAGCAGAGGTGAGCATGTAGACAGTCTTTAAATTGAGACTTGCTCAAATGCTTATGTATCTAAAAGGGAAAGTACTTTTGGGTGTGGAAATAAAGGATTTAGTGGACACTAGTGCTTGATAAAGCAAGATGACAACTTCTTGTTTAAAGAGCAGGTGCTTCTTTTGACTGTCTTTTCAGTCATTGTAGGAGCATTTAATAAACAGAAATTGAAGAGGATGAAAAAGGTTGTGAAAAATGTTAGTCCTAGAAGTCTGGGAAAGTCTTAGATAAATGTGTAGACATGAGACTAGAAAGTCATCTCTTGTGATGACTTTTTCCAGACTTTTGACCCGCCAAAAATATGACTGGAGAGATGGAACATTAGTCCACAGGTTTTCAATGTTTTAGAGAAAAGGGAAATGTAGAATTTATTTTTATTCACCAGTGTTGGAAAACTACAGATTACCTATACTAGTTTAGGATGGCATAATATAAATATTTCATCAAAAACAGACAATCTGTTATTGTTTTCCTTTCTGCCTTGTTTTTTATCTGCACTGTTATTATCATACTTAGTTCTTGAAAATTCTGTAGTGCATGGTAGAAACAGCACTGCAAGACAATCACAAGGAATGGAGCCTTTCAGGTACAGCATGGCCCCCCAAATCAGAGTGAGGTAAAGAGCAGTTTGAGAAGACACAGTGAATGAAATATAGTGACCCAAGGTTACATGCAAGTGCAGTCTGGATGTAGCATTTTCTTTCTGTACCATTGAATGTTATGTGCAAAAGAAGTTCTGTTTGGGGCTTAAAAATGGTGGGAAGGGATTTGAGGAATTTTTATAATGTGCAAACTGAAGACCTTTCATTTTTATTTCATCCTGTTTCTGGAGGAGATGAACAAAAATAGCCGGGCTGATCAGAATTTGTATGTCCATTTTGATAGCTGTGTAGCATTATACCATCTTAGCAATATTTCATCAAGGAACATACACTAGCAAGGAGAAGCAAAAAAAAAAAAAAAAAAAACAAAACAGTTCAATACCTACCTTCATTTTTATTGTTCTTTTTAAACTAGTATTTTTGAACTAATTTATATTAAAGTCATCTAGGAGCTGCACTTGAAGACAAGGCTGGAATATAGTTAGAAGAAAACCTAAGGGAATTCTCCAGCAAATATTTTCTAAGTCTATATAATTCTTTCCAAGTATGTTCTGCCATCACTTTTTCCTATTTGTAATACAATTTCTATTATTTTAACATTAATTGTTGATAAATTTTTTTGAAACCAGGTAGTACTAAGATTGAACTTACATGCTTGTATTATCTACGCAGTAGTCTGGAACAGCTAGTGGACAACAGCAGACTAACATCTTGAAGTATTTAAATGCTGCACTGGGTAATTCTTGTTCCTACTGTGGACTTTGAAGTTGCTCACATATAATAAATACATAGCTTCCATGAAATATATATTTATGTTATTGAGAAGATGGGAAAAGCACACAATATAGGACCCTCATCCAGGACTAGTCAGCTCATTAATGGGGATCAGTTTGGTTTCAGTTTGTGAAAAATTTTGTGTTTTTAAGAAAAAAATTAGGTCTTTTGTGTGGCAATAAGATGTAGTAGGAAAATTTGTAGCATCTATGTATCTCCTTTAGCACACTATTTTTTTTTTTCTTTGAGGACCTTGGCCTTTTTCCAGATATTGATTTCATTTTGCTGTTTAATACAAAATGAGAAATAACTTCAAGTATGCCTCACAAGTAGTTTAGGGATAGAAGTATTCATAAAATCTTGTGTGGTGAATGGCTTTGGTATTCACATTATTTCCAGTTGAAGATTTTTCTTGTAATGATGCATTTTGGCTATCTCAGAGAAATACCTATTAACTATAGGCATTAGGCATATTGCCATTAACATAATTACACAGTGATTTTTATTTAAAAAAAAAAAGAAATATAAGATTGGAAATTGACTTCGCATTGTGAATTTCATTATCAAGTTAATAAAGTTTTTGTGTGCTGATGGAAGTAGTGTCCTGATAAATATAAACTGATCCATACAAAGAGCACATGATGTGGTTCGGCAAGAGGTTCAACAGCCTTTCAGTAACAAGCTCTGACTGTATTTTGTGTATTTATAATGCAGGAAAAGATCAGTGCTAGCATTTTTAGATTAATTTCTTGGTCATGTGTAGAAAGGGTATCCCACTTGGTAGACTGGTGTTCTGGTTGTCCCCAGACGAGCTGCTGCGTGTTAAGATAATATCAGGACTGATTGCATAGCTTTGTCACTTAAATATATTAATGTCTTGCATGTTCACTTGGGAGAGGTGGGAAAGTTTGGCTCTGTGTCAAGCAGACAGACAGCCAGTCACTTGAATCTTGAATGTGAATGGTATTAAAAAAAATGAAGGTGACTGCATTAATTTTCTTTGATACTTAGTTACATTAGATGTAACAGTTACTGTCTTCTGGTCTAAATTTGAGACCTCGTACCAATTCTTTACCTTAATGTGTCAATTCGGGGGGACCTAATGGTGAGGTAGGTCACCGGTTCAACATTGGCAGCATATAGCTCATAGTAAACTAAAAATAGATGGCTGGGAGTTGTTAGTGATGGAAATTTAGACATTTGCTGACTTTCAGGAGTGCCTGGATATGTCCTGTTTTTTAAAATGAAAAGAAAATAAGAGATTTACGAGTGTTCACCCCAGAATATCTAAGGAAGTCTCCATGGAAACACTGTACCTAGCAGTAAGGAGAAGTACTTTTAAAAAAGTAAATGGCTGACTGCTGAGCTATGTTTGAAGTATAAATTATTAAATGAATAAAACCTTTATGAAAATAGATGTGCAATTACCTTCTGGATACAGTACTCTGAAGTGAGTACTGAAATTTGGAATTACTGTGAAGAACGGAAGCTGTGCCTGCGTAGGGAGGATCCCAGGTCTGCACGTCTGCACCCTTTTCCCTTTAACATTGAGGGGGAAGTAGAGCAGTGCGGAGCTCGGGCCCGGGGGTTGTGGTGGTGTATGACGGGGAGAGGACGTATCCCCGTGTCCCCAAGCCGAGGGTGCACCTGTGGGAGCAGGACAGTCCTCGGCAGCCGGCAGGCACAGCACTTCCTCGGGTGACGGCGGCTGGCAGATTTCACGGGGAAGATGAAGAGCGTGTAGAGAGTTATGGAGAGGCCGGGAGCTGGGACAGAAGGGATGCTGGGACCAGAATGCGTGGAGGGAGCGTCAACTAAAGTTAATGGAAGAATAGCATTTGCTCCGTGCTTGGGGGCTGAAGGAGCAATGCTGATGGTCTGTTGAAGATGTCCCTGCTGATCTCAAGGGAATTGGACTAGAGGACCTTTAAAAGTCCCTTCCAACCTTTACTGTGATTGTAATGTATTCCTCTGTGGTCTGCATCTGCTTGCCCAGTGTTCTCTCTCAGCTGTCCCTACCTGGGTTCTCAGCTGTAGACTTTGTTGTTGCAAGCGTGAAACAATAATATAGTTCTGTCCTGAAGAGTTCAGAAAGCTTTTCAGTTAAAAAAACTTCTTCCTCTATTAAAAAAAAAAAAAAAAATCCCAAGCAACATTTTTGAGAATTTATCTCAAAATCAGGTAAAACTTTGGAAACTATCAACTCTTTCAGCTCTACTTTTAATGAACCATTAGATGAATTAAACTTAAGAGTTGTGTGCAAAGTTTTACAGGCCTCACTGAATTTATGGTATAGTTGGTAAGTGTCGTATTGTTATGAGTACAAATGAATGCTGTGTAGCTTTTAGTCCTACTTTACTAGCTTTATTATCCCATCCTAAAATAAGAGAACTGTTTGGGGTTTGTTTTTTTTCCCCCTTTTTGGTTGTGTTTTTTGTTTTGTTTTGTCCTTTACTATCTATAGAATCATAATAGTTCTGTATAACTGAAGAAAAAGTTGTGTGGTTTTTGTTTTGTTGTTGTTCCTCCCCATGCTGTTGCTGTAACTTCAAGAAGTTCTATTTCAGTGCTAGGATCCCTATTCTGTTCAAAGCTGTATAAAAATCAAAAGGATGGTATCAAAACCAAGAACTTACAGAGATGATATATTAGATCAGAAATAGAATTTGACTGAGAGATGATGTGAACATAACAGTCAACACAGACACTAGTCTGTCTTCTTAATCAATAAAGAACTTCCTTTACTGTGGTATGTATAAAAATAAGAGTCAAAACGATAATTCTTCTAAATCACTCTTCAATTCTTTTTTTTTTACTATGAGGCAGCTTAATAGATGTTTGAACTACTTTCAGATACATGAGACAAAATAGCATGAAAGTACACGATCATTTCAGAACTTGAAGAGGGAGACATGTGCTGTAGTCCTTTGGAAGCAGAAACTCCCCTTTGCATCCTGAGATGAGACCGATTAGAAAGATAGGTGGTCGAAGCCAAAGTGACTTGTGTTTGACACGATAAGGAGTATGAGGAAAGTGTACATGGTCAAAGCAACAGGTTGGAAAGGGTTATTTTTGCAGTAGCTCTCTGAAGGGATGAAAACAGGAAAAGTGATACAGCCATATAAAGTGTTTCAGTCATTATAAGATGACAGTCCAAAGGAGAATGTCATTTGTCTAGATGAGGAGGAAAACTTAGCTGTGTGCTAAAAATATAGCTTAATTTTGGCATCCTGTGACTTAGAGGGATAAATTGAAGATCCTCTTCTGGCATTGCACCAGTGTTTCACGTAATGGAGTGGTATTGTTTGTGATTAAGGAAAATAGGCAAAGGGAAAATTTGTAGAAGGGTATTCTTAAGTCATCTTGTGCTAACAGGTAGATATCCATGAGGAACCATCAGATGTGTATGTTAAGGCTTTAGCCAAGAAGATACAAGTCTAGCCAATGCTAATGTTCTCTCATAAACTTCATATATATGTATATATATTCTCCTGTTAAAATGAGAGGAGTTCCTTTCTTCTGCAAACGTGTTCCATCACAGGCATCTCACAGGGTCACATCCTCCTTCAGGCATCCACCTGTCCTGGCATGGAGTTCTCCATGGGCTGCAGGTGGATTTCTTCTCCATCATGGACTCATTCACAGGTCACAGACCTTTCAACTAAAGTTCAGACTGAACTTCCAGTCCTGTCCAGTACAGCAAGACATGAACAGCAGCCATACTCTGGCCACCTGCCATCCCCTAGAGGCACATTTGCATGTCTGTTATCAAAGCATTCCCAGGCAAAATACAGTAAGGTGATAAGCAGTACAGCACTATAGATAGCAGGAAAAGCAAAATGTGCCCACTAAAAAAGCACTAGATTCAAAATACAGTCACGAAAGTGAGCCTCGTGGCAAGAGGCAGCTCATTACTAGCTAAACAGCACTAGCAAATATAAAGTCAGTCTAGTATATCCCAGAATAATTAATTTATGAAACTTGTTAGCTAAAATACACATTTTAAGACTAAAATCAGGGAAGCTTTGAAGCATAAAACCTGAAATTAAATTCAATCTCCTAATGAAGCCAAAAGTAATTATTTCCTTCACACTTCCTATGCTAAAGTTATTAACAAAAAATAAAAATCAAAAAAACAACTCTCCAAATCCCCCAACAAGCAAAAACCCACTTCACCTTTTGGACTAAACTAGAATCTTTTTCAACTTGTAAGATCTAGTTAAAACATGTACATTAAATTTCTTACCAAAAACGCCCTTTCCCCTTAAACTGTAGAGTTGGAGGATAGAGGTTTTTCTGAATTGTAATTAGTGGAGAACATGACAAAGTACTGGTTCTATTTGAAGCAAAGAGGTTCTAAAGATTTCCCAACATCATCTGTTGCTGCAGGCAAACTTCCATGTGGTTGTGGGGTAAAGGAGAAATCTGTAAATAGGAATACTTATGTGTTTTTCTTAACTTGAAGGAATTTTTCCCCTAATACTAATACTTTATTTTCATAAGTGTACTGCACATCTTGTATTAGGTGTTTAGGATGACATTTCATCACTTCCAGAATTTGCCCTACCATCTTCAAGTCTATTTGCAGTAGGACTCACTGTTTTCTTCTCCCCCCCTTTTTCTTCATGAGGGGCCTAAAATGTCTTAAATGTCTATTGTTGTAGTGTGCTTCATCAAGAAGATTGTAACCTGTCATCTGTGTTCAATATTTATACATCGATGTATAAGAACAGTAGAACAAATTCTGTTAAAGGACATCTCACATAATCTATGTTGGAGCTTGCTGACAGAAGGCAGTTGCCAAGTACAGGAGTATGGCTGATTCAGAAATACTAGTCCTCTCCCCTTTTTATGAATTGTCATTCAGTAGAATGGATAATGTTTTGTTTTATTGCTTTGCTCAGTAGTGGCTGATCTCTAGTGCAAATTTTAATAACTTATGTTTTGGTTTGTTAACTGTATTCAAATGAATGTATGGAATAATCCACACTTAGAACTGTTTTTGCAGTCTTGTGTTGAAATTGCTGACATGGATTAAAGATTTCTTTTAAATTGAAAGCTTTATGTGTTACAGTCCTGAATGACCATTTGCATCTTCGAATCACACTAAGAAAAAATTCTGGCTGAAAGGCGTAAAGTGTGACATTTAAAGTTTGTGCGTGGAGAATTTGTGCATTCTTGATTTTGGCATCAAGAAAGCTGTTCTAAAGATAACCTGATGCCTCCCAGCTGCTTCCTTGGCTGATCTAACAGTTCCCATCGGACTTCAGCTTGTACACAGGATAGGAGGTTGTCGCGTGTCACGTTTGCTTCAGGAAACTGAAACTTTTGAAGATGCCTTGAAGACTGCCGAATTTTTGGCAACTTGTCAGAAAAACAAAAGTTTGGCATTGCAAGCCAAAGTGACTGGCGTACCTTATGGACGGTGTTAAAGGCTATTGCTAGCAGTTCCCCAAAGCGCTACCTTTTTTTTTTTTTTTTTTTTTTTTTTTGGTGTGTGTGTGTGTGTATGTGTGTTTTCGGTCCAAATTGCTCCCCAACCATCCCATCGATTCCTTTGCCTTTGGGTTTCTCCTCCGCAGCCCGCACTCCCAGCATCCCGGGTGTACGTGGTGGTGGCGGTGGGCTGGTTTCGTCCTGTCCCCAGCCCCGACACGGGCGCTGGGCAGAGCCCTCCCGCTGCCACCCCGGGCTCGGGCAGGGGCCCCTCCTGGGGCGGGGGCCGGGCCGGGCCGGGCCGGGGGAGGGTCCCGGAGGGCGGTGCCTCCCCCCGCGGCGGCGGCTCCCTGCGGCAGCTGGCGGCGGCCGCGGGCCATG